>NW_022096239.1:0-111273 GCF_006542625.1 Nomascus leucogenys
GCTGAGATCGTGCCATTGCACTCCAGCCTGGGCAACAAGAGCAAAACTCTGTCTCTAAATAAATAAATTAATTAAAACAGTACGTCCAAGCAAGGTCTCTTACAGCTGATAAGTAACAAAATGAAAATGCAAACCTAGGTCTATCTGGCTTTAGTGTTTGACTCTCAACCATTATTTTATTTATTTATTTGTTTATTTTTGAGATGGAGTCTCACTCTGTAATCCAGGCTGGAGTGCAGTGGTGCAATCTTGGCTCACTGCAACCTCCGCCTCCCAGGTTCAAGCAATTCTTCTACCTCAACCTCCAGAGTAGCTGGGACTACAGATGCATGCCACCATGCCCAGCTAATTTTTGTATTTTTAGTAGAGACAGGGTTTCACCATGTTGGTCAGGCTGGTCTCGCACACCTGACCTCAAGTGATCCACCCACCTTGGCCTCCCAAAGTACTGGGATTATAGGCATGAGCCACTGAGCCTGGCCTATTATTATTATTTTTTTGAATAAACCTCTCACATCCCTTAACCATTATTTTTACATATTTTGTGTAACAGAGAAAGCTTTCTATATGGAAATTAAATTGTTGCAGTATAGTATTGTGTCAGGGTAAGGAAGCACAGGGTCTAGAGTCCTTCTGTCCCCTTACAGGATAATGGTGACTCAGAATGCCTGCTCACTCTGGGGCTGGGCCTTCCCACAGGGCCTACCTGGATGATCATCTAGAACTAACAATTCCCCATCCTTGGATTTCCTCCACTCTAGGTGCTTCAATCTGGAAGACCTCCATGGGTCTTTAGATAATAGTTCCCACTGGGCTCCGCGATGCCAGTCCAGTCAACCTGATAGTTCTTTTTCAGCGTGAGGCAGACTTGTCCCTAGAGCCTTCCTGCATTCATCGGATCTTCTCCCCTCCTTTTCTTATCTAATAAGAGCAGGAGATCCATTTTAGGGACCATGTTGTGGCCTGAATTCTATTCTAATTCATTCTAATAAAGAATATGTTTTAGAAAGAACTGTTTAGGGGACTGCAGCATTTCACATTCTTCAAGGCTTGGTTCAGTGCCTTGGAGCATATTGTCTCAACATCTTCATTTCAGAAGAAAATCTTGGCTTTCCCTTGCATAACCAAAAAACCCATTGAATTGATATTTTTAGAACAAGAGAAACATTTTAATACATATTTTTTTCCATTTTAAAATGCATTTCTTAGCCGGGCGCCGGTGGCTCACGCTTGTAATCCCAGCACTTGGGAGGCCGAGGCGGGCGGATCACGAGGTCGGGAAATCGAGACCACGGTGAAACCCCGTCTCTACTAAAAAATACAAAAAAAAATTAGCCGGCGTGGTGGCGGCGCCTGTAGTCCCAGCTACTCGGAGGCTGAGGCAGGAGAATTGGCGTGAACCCGGAGGTGGAGCTTGCAGTGAGCCAAGATCGCGCCACTGCACTCCAGCCTGGGCGACAGAGCGAGACTCCGTCTCAAAAAAAAAAAAATAAAATAAAATGCATTTCTTCTTCCATACACACTGAGCACAAAACATGAAATAGTCACATGCAGGTGGTGTCCTGGAGCCTGCCTGGAAGACTCCTGAGAACCAGGTGTATACACCCATTCCCAACTCAGTGTTCAGTGATATCACCACTGGTGGCCTGAAATGGGCCATGATAGAAACATTTACATCATGGAATTGGCAAATGCTACAAATCAAGCCTTTTTCCTTTCTTTCTCTCTCAGTGCCAGTTAACATTTTACCAGAAGGCCGGGCGCAGTTGCTCCACGCCTATAAATCCCAGCACTTTGGGAGGGCTAAGGAGGGCAGATTGCCTGAGGTCAGGAGTTCAAGACTAGTCTGCGCCAACATGGTGAAACCCCATCTCTACTAAAAACACACAAAAAAAAAAAAAAAAAAAAAAAAAAAAAAAAATTAGCCGGGCATGGTTGCGCCAAGCCTGTAATCCCAGGTACTCGGGAGGCTGAGGCAGGGAATTGCTTGAACCAGGGAGGTGGATGTTGCAGTGAGCCAAGATTGCACCACTGCACTCCAGCCTGGGCGACAGAGCAAGACTCCATCTCAAATAAGTAAATAAAATAAACCATTTTACCAGAAAACCAGTAGGAGAGGAGTTCTTAAAGAGGCAATGTGCCTGTAATCCCAGCTCCTCTGGAGGCTGACATGAGAGGACGCTTGAGCCCAGGAAGTTGAGGCTGCAGTGAGCCATGATCGTGCACTGCACTCCAGCCTTGGCAACACAGAGAGATCTGTCTCAAAATAAATAAATAAATAAATAATAAAGCAATATGTCATCAGTGTAACTTCAGTGAAGCATAGTTCATCCTTGTGTCACCTGGCATCATCTTGCTGGACTTCTCAAATCATATAAATGAAGGAAGTCATTTGCTCAGTGACATGTGCTAACACAACTTTCATTAAATGGGGGAGTATTGCACGCGCCCTCAAACACAAGACTTGCTAGAAATTATGTTCACCATCTAACATAGGGCAGGCTATAGTAGGATCCAATCTTCTCAGAAGATTGGGTATATCCGGATTGCCTACAAAAAAAAGGCACAAAGCAGGTTGTGGAATAGCACAGTTTTCTCATTACAGTGTTTGTGGTTAGCTTTTCAATTCTGAGATGATTATCTAAAGGATCTTTATTGAAATTTGTAGGTGACTGGTTTAGTTACAAGTGAGAAGCCTTACGATCTGACTTTAAATGGCAATTATTAGAAAAATAGGATTTAAAAAATCTTGACTTGTATTGCTAAATGAACTGAGAACATCTATAGTAATAACTAACATTTTTAAAGTTATAAGTATGTGCCAGGCTGTGTTCCGGGTATTATATTTGTATTAACTCATTTATTCTTCACCACAACTTTCAGAGATAGATATTATAATTGATCCCATTTTACAGATGACAAAATTGAGGCACAAAAAGTTTAATTAAGTTGCCAAATGTCACCAAGTAAATAATAAAGCCAGAGTTCAAACCCAAGCAGCCTAAATTCTAATCCTTCTAATCCTAATTAAGGCCTTCTGGCATAATTTTTTATGCTAAATATAGATTTAAACTTACATTTAGATTTTCCTAGTGATTTTTTAAAACAGATCATATGCGGTCCACTAGTTCAGCATTTTTCCAAACTTGTTGACCATCAATCTATTGTTAAAAGTATATTTTGCATTCATATTATATCTATAACAAAATAATATTTACTCTTACTGTACACAATACACTCTATTTTTTAAATTCTATTTCACTTTTAAAAGTTGGTCACAACTCACTAAGAGAAAAGAAAGAAACAAACAAACAAAAAAAAAAAAAGAAAGGAAGAGAGACCGGGCGTGGTGGCTCACGCCTGTAATTCCAGCACTTTGGGAGGCCGAGGTGGGCGGATCACGAGGTCATGAGATTGAGACCGTCTTGGCTAACATGGTGAAACCCTGTCTCTACTAAAAATACAAAAATTAGCTGGGCATGCTGACGCGTGCCTATAGTCCCAGCTATTCGGGAGGCTGAGGCAGGAGAATCGCTTGAACCTGGGAGGCAGAGGTTGCAGTGAGCCAAGATCGTGCCACTGCACTCCAGCCTGGGGGGCAGAGCGAGATTCTGTCAAAAAAAAAAAAAAAAGAAAAAGAAAGAGAAGGAAGGAAGGAAGGAAGGAAGAGAAAGAGAAAGAGAAAGAAAAGAAAGAAAGAAAGAAGAAAGAAAGAAGAAGAAAGAAAGAAAGAAAGAAAGAAAGAAAGAAAGAAAGAAAGAAGAAAGAAAGAAAGAAGAGAGAGAGAGAAAGAAAGGAAAGGAAAGAAAGAAAAAAAAGAAAGAAAGAAAGAAAGAAAGAAAGAAAGAAAGAAAGAAAGAAAGAAAGAAAGAAAGGAAGAAAGAGAAAGAAAGAAAGAAAGAAAGAAAGAGAAAGAAACTAACTCATACCTGTAATCCCAGCACTTTGGGAGGCCGAGGCAGGCAGACCGTGAAGTCAGGAGTTCAAGCAAGACTGACCAACATGGTGAAACCCCGTCTCTACTAAAAATACAAAAATTAGCCAGGTGTGGTGGTGGGCGCCTGTAATCCAGTACTCTAGAGGCTGAGGCAGGAGAAATGCTTGAACCTGGGAGGTGGAGATTGCAGTGAGCCAAGATTGCACCACTACACTCCAGCCTGGGTGAGAGTGAGACTCCGTCTCAATAAAACAAAACAAAACAAAGGAACAACAACAAAAACTATTCTGGGCAGGCATGGTAGCTCACGCCTGTAATCCCAACATTTTGGGAGGCTGAGGTGGGCAGATCACTTGAGGTCAAGAGTTCGAGACCAGCCTGGCCAACATGGTGAAACCCCATCTCTACTAAAAAAAAAATTACAAAAAAAATTAGCTGGATGTGGTGCCACACACCTGTGATCCCAGCTACTTGGGAGGCTGAGGTGGGAGAATTGCTTGAACCCGGGAGGCAGCAGCTGCCGTGAGCCGAAATCGTGCCACTGCACTCCAGCCTGGGCAACAGTGAGACTCTGTCTCAAAAAAAAAGAAAAGAAAAAAAGAAAGAAAACTAAAGAAATCCGAATAAAGTATGGATTTCAGTTAATAATAATATATCAATGTTGTCTCATTATTTGGGGAAAATATACTAATGTAAGATACTAATAACAGGTTAAACTGGGTATATGGAATTTCTATGTATCTTTGCAATTTTTCTGTAAATCAAAAACTATTCTACAACAAAGAAATTTATTTTAAAAAACTATTTTCTACTAAAAAGAATCAGGTCTTTAAAAAAAAACTCAGAGCTTCTAGAAGATAATGAATCAGGGGTTTTTGGAGAAATGGCTAATTCCTGGTCTGAAGCATAAAATGTGCACAATGTGTCTGGTACATCTTGTTATGCCAGAAAGCAAAGAAGTTATCCAAAAAATTAATGGGATTGTCAAAAGGCTACAGGAGCCAACATGAAGCTATTATTGGCCCGAAACAAGACACTATACGCATTGAAAAGAACCATTACTGCAATTGAAAGAGACACACCGATCATAGTTCTCAGATCATGAATTTATAATGAAATTTTTAAAGACAGAAAACAAAAAACATTCATTTGTCACTATATTCTGAAAATTGGCAATTTAAAGGGAAGAAATTAAGCTTTATCCTCTCTTTTCCATATTAACTATGTTTCAGGCAACCAAATAGCACTTCTTTACAAAATCATTTTAGCTAATAAATGTAGAAAAAAGTACAGAATTAGAAAATTACCACTTTGCACCCCTTAATAGCAAATAATTGACTCAGGCAAAGGTCATCAAAGGATGATACCATTACAAGCAAGTTGAGGCATTTTACAGTGAAGGCACCAGGCTGTCACACCTTGAATCTGCTAATGAGTCTTAGCATCTGTAACAGCTGGAGAACCGGAAACTGTGTGCCTCCTTATGTGATGCAGTGTGAAGCGCACAGCACGGCCTGTGAGATAGACCCTTGAATCCGGATCTAATGAAGGCTTCGAGCTACCTTCTTACAGGTAATATGGAGAATACAGGGGCAAGTTAAATAAACCACCAAGAAGCAAATGAGCAAATTCCGAATGTGGGCCATTTTAAAGAGAACTGTGTCAGTCTGTTCTTGTATTGCTATAAAGAACCCCCCGAGGCTGGGTAATTTATAAAGAAAAGGGGTTTAATTGCCTCATAGTTCTTCAGTCATTATGGGAAGCATGGTGCTGACTTTTGCCCGGCTTCTGGGGAGGCCTGAGGAAGCTTACAGTTATGGGGGCAGGCAAAGGGGGAGTCCCCAATACATGGTGAAAGCAGGAACAAGAGGGCGGGGAAGTGCCACACACCTTTAAACAACCAGATCTCCTCAAGAGAACTCACTACTGTGAAGGCAGCACCAAGCCACCAGGGATCTGTCCCCATAATCCAAACACCTCCCACCAGGCCCCACCTCTGGCACTGGGAATTACGATTCAACATGAGATTTGTTTTTGTTTTTTTCTGTTGTTTTTTTTTTTTTTGAGACACAGTCTCACTGTGTCTCCCAGGCTGGAGTGCAGTGGTGCTATCTCAGCTCACTGTAACCTCGGCCTCCCGGATTCAAGCAATTCTCCTGCCTCAGCCTCCTGAGTAGCTGGGACTACAGGTGTGTGCCACCGCGCCTGGCTAACTTTTGTATTTTTAGTAGAGATGGGGTTTCACCATGATGGCCAGGCTGGTCTTGAACTCCTGACCTTGTGATCCGCCCGCCTCAGCCTCCCAAAATGCTGGGATTACAGGCATGCACCACCATGCCCCGCCCTAGATTTGATTTTTGTTTTTCATTTTTAAATTATTATTTATCATTATTATTTTTATTTACTTATTGTTTTTGAGACAGAGTTTTGCTCTTGTTGCTCAGGCTGGAGTGCAATGGCACGCTGTCTGGCTCACTGCAATCTCTGCCTCCTGGGTTCAAGCGATTCTCCTGCCTCAGCCTCCCAAATAGCTGGGACTACAGGAATGTGCCACCACACCTGGCTAATTTTGTATTTTTAGTAGAGATGGGGTTTCTCCATGTTGGTCAGGCTGGTCTCAAACTCCTGACCTCAGGTGATCCGCCCGCTTTGGTCTCCCAAAGTGCTGGGATTACAGGCATGAGCCACTGTGCCCAGCCTATTATTATTATTATTTGAGACAGGGTCTCACTCACTCTGTTGCCCAGGCTGGAGTGTAGTGGCAAGATCTTGACTCACTGCAACCTCTGCTTCCTAGGTTTAAGCAATTCTCCTGCCTCAGCCTCCTGGGTAGCTGATTACAGATGTGCGCCACCACACCCGGCTAATTTTTGTATTTTTAGTAGAGACGCGGTTTCACCATGTTGGCCAGGCTGGTCTCGAACTCCTGATCTCAAGTGACCCACCTGCCTTGGCCTTCCAAAGTGTTAGGATTATAGGCGTGAGCCACCATGCCCGGCTATTATTATTATTTTTTAACTTATTATTTTAAGTTCAGGGGTTCTTGTGCAGGATGTCCAGGTTTGTTACATAGGTAAACGTGTCATGGGGGTTTGTTACACAGATTAGTTCATCACCCAGGTATTAAGCCTAGTATCCATTAGTCATTTTTCATCATCCTCTCTCTCCTCCCAACCTCCACCCTCCAGTAGGCCCCAGTGTGTATTGCTCCCCTCTATGTGATCATGTGTTCTCATCTTTTAGCTCCCACTTATAAGTGAGAACACAGAATGAGATTTGGGCGGGGACAAATATCCAAACTATATCAACAACTGACCCAGTTTATTCAACAGGACAATGGCATGGGGATTTTAAAAAATAGAAGAGGAATGGCTTCAGATTAAAAGACAAGAGGCTGGGCACGGTGGCTCATGCCTGTAATCCCAGCACTTTGGGAGGCCGAGGCAAGTGGACTTTTGAGTCCAGGAGTTCGAGACCAGCATGGGCAAAATAGTGAAATCCCGTCTCTACAAAAAAACGCAAAAACTAGCTGGGTGTGATGGTGCGTGCCTGTAATCCCAGCTGCTTGGGATGGTGACGTTGGAGCATCGTTTGAGCCTGGGAGGCAGAGGTTGCAGTGAGCCAAGATCACACCATTATACCCCAGCCTGGGCAGCAGAGCAAGACCCTGTCTCAAAAATAAATAAATAAATAAATTAATTAATTAATTTAATTTAAAAAAATTTTGGGGGCCAGCGTGGTGGCTCATGCCTGTAATCCCAGCACTTTGGGAGGCTGAGGTGGTGGATCACCTGAGGTCAGGAGTTCGAGACCAGCCTGGCCAACATGGTGAAACCCCATCTCTACTAAAAATCCAAAAAAAAATTTAGCCAGGCATGATGGTGCATACCTGTAATCCCAGATACTTGGGAGGCTAAAGCAGGAGAATCACTTGAACCCCGGAGGCGGAGGTTGCAGTGAGCCGAGATCTTACTATTACACTCCAGCTGGGGCACACAGCGAGACTCTGTCTCAAAAAAAAAAAAAGAAAGAAAGAAAAGAAAATATTAAGTCTGGGCGAGATGGCTCACACCTGTAATCCTAGCACTTTAGGAGGCCGAGGTGGTGGATCACCTGATGTCAGGAGTTCAAGACCAGCCTGGCCAACATCGTGAAACCCCATCTCTACTTTTAAAAATACAAAAATTTAAATGGGCATGGTGCCGGGCGCCTGTAATCCCAGCTACTCGGGAGGCTGAGACAGGAGAATCACTTGAACCCGGGAGGCGGAGGTTGCCGTGAGCCAAGATCACGCCACATACAGCAAGACTCCATTTTTTTTTTTTTTTTTTTTGAGACAGAGTCTCACTCTGTCGCCCAGGCTGGAGTGCAGTGGCACGATCTCGGCTCACTGCAACCTCCGCCTCCCAGGTTCACGCCATTCTCCTGCCTCAGCCTCCCGAGTAGCTAGGACTACAGGCACCCGCCACCACGCCCGGCTAATTTTTTATATTTTTAGTAGAGACAGGGTTTCACCGTGTTAGCCAGGATGGTCTCGATCTCCTGACCTCGTGATCTGCCTGCCTTGGCCTCCCAAAGTGCTGGGATTACAGGCGTGAGCCACCGCGTCCGGTCGCAAGACTCCATTTTTGCAGACTCCACAGCCAGTGTTGTGGACACCGTGATGCACTGCCCCGATCCCCCTGTACTAAGGGGCTTGTTGTCCCTGCTACTGGAGAGTTGTTGGCAGATGCCTGCAGCTGTCGGCCCCTGAAGAGACTTCATCAGCTTCAGGGAGCTGTAATCAAGTTAAAATGAGATCATTAGAGTGGGCCCTGATCCACTATGACTGTTGTCCTCATAAAGAGAGGAAAGTTGAACAGAGATACAGACCTGCACAGAAGGCAGACAGACACAGGGAGAAGGTGGCCATGGAGAAGCCAAGGAGAGAGGCCTGGAACAGATCCTTCCTTCACGGCGCTGGGAACAAACTAGTCCTGCCAACACCTTGCTTTTGGACTTCTAGGCTCCAGGACTGAGACAATAAATTTCTGTTGTTTAAGGCACCCAGTTTGTGATACTTTGTTCTAGCAGCCATAGCAAACTAATACAGATGGCAAGAAAACTAAACACTTTTGTCCAATTATGCACACATATGTACCAAAACCATCAAGAAAAGCAAGAGAATAAGCACTGATTCTTCCGTGTGGGAGGAAAGGGCTGCTGTCCAGGCGGGAGCATGGGGAGTTCCATCAAGAGTCCTACATCACGATGTGGTTCCTGATGCTCCAGGTCTTGAGAGGGTGGGAAGTTCATGGATATTGGTCCTATAATTATGATTTGAATTTTTACATTATATACATATATATATCTAGAGACAGGGTCTCTCTCTGTTGCCTAGCAGGAATGCAGTGGCACAGTCATGGCTCACTGCAGCCTTTGACCTCCTGGGCTCAAGCACTCCTCTAGCCTCGGCCTCCTAAAGTGCTGAGATTACAGGTGTGAGCCACCGCGCCTGGCTTATAATTTTTTTAAAATGTAGAAAACTCATCTGAATTGTGGGAATATGCACAAAGTTCTCTCGCAGAGTTTGGCGTTACGAGAAAGGGGAAGTATAGACAAACACGAGAATCTATTTCCTTTTATAGGGACCAGAGTTCAGACGGGAGACTCTTTTTGGTAATATTCATAAATATTCATATCTAGTCCTTCTGGGCCTCTTTCATGGCCCGTGGGATGTAAGAGGCAAAAAATTCGTACTTCAATTTTTAATGCCCCAGGAAACAAGTTGCTTATGTGAACTCAATGATGAATCAGCTGAAGTGACTCATTTATGTAATTTTGAGAATGGATTCAGCCGATTTCTTTAATTCCAACATTGACTGCAGTAGAAAATAAATGTGCTTGACCTCATTCTACAGCTTGCTGGAAAACAGGATTAATGTTTACCTCAGAACAGTCATATGAGGCCAGATGTTTCAGAGATTTTTGATGAGTGATGTTTAAGAAATCCAACCTGTTTGGACTGCAATCAAGGTTAACTATTTTCTTGTTTGGCTAAATAGGAACTCTGTTTTGCCGGGGTTTTTTGTTTGGTTGGTTTATTTTTGAGACGGAATTTTGCTCTGTCACCCAGGCTGGAGTGCAGTGGCGCCATCTCAGCTTGCTGGAGCCTTGATCTCCCGGGCTCAAGGGATCCTCCCACCTTTGCCTCCAAGGTAGCTGGGACTATAGGCTCATGCCACCACGCCTGGCTAATTTTTTTTTTTTGAGACAGAGTCTCGTTCTGTCGCCCAGGCTGCAGTGCAGTGGTGCGATCTCGGCTCACTGCAACCTCCACCTCCGGGGTTCGAGCAATTCTTTGCCTCAGCCTCTCAAATAGCTGGGATTACAGGCACCTGCCACCAGGCCTGGCTAATTTTTTTGTATTTTTTAGTAGAGACAGGGTTTCACCATCTTGGCCAGGCTGGTCTTGAACTCCTGACCTCGTGATCCACCTGCCTCAGCCTCACAAAGTGCTGGGATTACAGGCATGAGCCACCTTGCCTGGCCTAATTTTTGTATTTTTAGTAGAGACAGGGTTTTGCTATGTTGCCCAGGCTGGTCTCGAACTCCTGGGCTCAAGCGATCCGCCCACCTCGGTCAGTCTCCCAAAGTGCCGAGATTACAGGCGTGAGCCACCACGACTAGCCTTGTTCTTTTAGTGCTGGTCTTGTGCCTGGTACTCTCCTAGGGGCCAACATCCTGGCCCTCTTGTCTTTTGGTGATAGTTATTAGAGTTCCTGAAGCCGTGTCCAGGCAGGTCGCTGCCCCCACCCCTTGAGCAGTGCTGTTCCGGGGAGGGTATGCCTTCCCTGCTGCTCAAAGAATCAACCCTTCCTTCCTCAGCTAACACTTTCTATACAAGAGGATTACTTAGGGCTGGGCAGCTTCAAAAGGCAATTAGCATAAAGTGGGAAAGCAGTCCAGTCTCAGAACCTGGCAAGTAAAGGGACTGTAACTCAAATTACACATCTAAATGTTGGGAGTAGGAAACAATGAAAGGGAGCAATTGCTTAGTGGACATTTTAAAACTATACTCCTAAAGCAGCAACCCTGTCTGTCTTTTTTAACACAAAGTAAAGGACATGGTTAAAAAGCTCTTCTCGGAAAGCAGGTGGGATTGAAGAGATTTATTTATGACTTACTGGAAGCACAAAGAGAAGCTTTTATTGTTGATAGCTAGGCTGAGTAAGTGCCAGGAGACACATCCCAGGGGAGCTGAGCTGCCAAGCACTGACACACAGAGAGCTGACCCAGTCCTTTTTTATGCTGACTGCTTGCTAAGAAATGATAGCAGCCGACCTCATGGAAAGACCCAATGTGGTTTAGAACAATTATGGAGACTTTGGAGCGATCCTGATTCTAAGGAATCATTTGAAGGGAAATAGAGAAGCAGTATATTCATCAGATTTGTGCAGAAGTACTGTTCAATTTGTTTAGGGAAACTGCCTTGAAATCACTCTACATGACCATACATTCAGTGTTATCATTCTCCTTGTTTTTTGAGACTACAGATTTAAATTCAAGCTTTCAGCAAATGCCTACCAGAGACCTCAGGTTAAAAATGTAAGGAGCACATTATTGTAACCAATATATTTAGGCTTGGGAAGATTTTTCAGATTCTGAGCTGAAAGTCAGAGGGAGAGAGGGACAGGGTGTGCATACAGGGGGGAGAGAAGGAAAAGAGGGAGAAAGAGTGATTTTTGAGGGAAATAGTAACCTAAAGCCCAAAACAATGCATAGATTTTGTTAGACTCAACAGAGTCAGGAAATGCCAGTGTGGAAAGCGCCTGAGAGATGGCATCCCTGTCCCTCACTGGTCATGCTACTGACGAGGAGCCTTAGACCAGAAAGTGGAGTGACCATGCCAAAGAGACAGAGCCAGGTGGTGGCAGAACCACGCGAGAAGCCAGGTCTGCTCGTTCTTCTCATGACACCCCTGGCCTCCGTGACCTCGCATCCCACCTGGCCTGATGACTGTGGCCCTTTGTCCTTCGTCCTTCACTTTAAGAGGTTGTGGACAAAGGGCCCCATAAAGCAGGTGGGATTGCAATTTGTGCAAATGCCTTCTGGTCTCCAGGTCTTGTATCTTCACATCCTAAGACAATAAATCAATTCCATTTTCCAAAAAGCTCTTATTTTTTAATCTTTCATTTGCAAAATATGATATTTAAATGTAACAGGGGAGAAATATTCTCATATAATTTCTTTTCAGAACAATTCACATTCTACAATTTTTTTTTTCTTTCTTTTTTTTTGAGATGGAGTCTTATTCAGCCACCCAGGCTGGAGTGTAGTGGTGCAATCTCGGCTCACTGCAACCACTGTCACCTGGGTTCAAGCGATTCTCCCGTCTCCTGAGTAGCTGGGATTACAGGCACCTGCCATCATGCCTGGCTAATTTTTTGTATTTTAATAGACACGGGGTTTCACCACGCTTGCCAGGCTGGTCTTGAACCCCTGACCTCAGGTGATTCGCCCACCTTGGCCTCCTAAAGTGCTAGGATTACAGGTGTCAGTCAACGCACCTGGCCTCCACAATCTTTTATGTTGGTGTAGTTCCCACATGCCTCCCGTGGCCATGCAGGTAGTGTCAGCTTCTGCAGTCTCATATTCCTCCCTGACAACAATAATTTGTTTTCTCCATAGAAACTCGAGCAATAAGGATTTTGCCAGGATGCAGTCCAGGGACCATGTGGGACTCAAAGCTTTAGCTCTTCCAGATAAGCTGGTTGATGCCAGTTAGTTTGTAGAGTAGGGGGAGGGGTAAGCGTGGTAATTGGTAGAATATAAAATATAATAATAGTGTGCGTCTGGAGTATGGCCTTGGGTCTTTACCTTCTTCTCTCCTTTATTTTTGTCTTGCACTCTGCTAGACATCTTGTTGCCTCAACTACCAACAGGCCAGTACAGTAATTTGTTTGTTTATTTGAGGTACATGCATTCACAAACAGAAAACCACATAAAAGAGGATTTTTGGTTTTTTTGAGACAGAGTCTCACTCTGTCACTCAGGCCAGAGTGCAGTCAGGTAGTCATAGCTCACTGTAACCTCAGACTCCTGGGCTCAAGTCATCCTCCAGTGTCAGCCTCCAGAGTATCTAGGATTGCAGGCATGTGCCACCATACTTGGTTAACTTTTTTTATTTTTATTTTTTATAGAGATGGGGTTTCACTATGTTGCCCAGGCTGACCTCAAACTCCTGGTCTCAAGCCATCCTCCTGCCTCACATTTTGCTTTCTAATGCTCATTCCTGGTGTCTTCATGAAGTGAGAGAGACAATCCTCTTGATTCCTCACCCGGGCTCCAGGAGGCAGGTAAAGACATGGGGGCAATGGTGAGATGCTCCTCAAAAATTGGGAAGTAAAATTGTCCTAATAAACATTTAAAAATTATTATTATTGGCTGGACACGGTGGCTTACGCCTGTAATCCCAGCACTTTGGGAGGCCGAGACAGGCGGATCACGAGGTCAGGAGATCAAGACCATCCTGGTTAACATGGTGAAACACCGTCTCTACTAAAAATACAAAAAATTAGCCGGGCGTGGTGGCGGGCACCTGTAGTCCCAGCTACTTGGGAGGCTGAGGCAGGAGAATGGCATGAACCCGGGAGGTGGAGCTTGCAGTGAGATGAGATTGTGCCACTGCACTCCAGCCTGGGTGACAGAGCGAGACTCCGTCTCAAAAAATAAATAAATAAACATAAAAATAATTATTGTTTTCTGTACAAATACACCTCTTTTTCCTCAACCAAAGAGTTTCTGATTCTCTTAGGCATCTAAAAGAGATTTATATGCAACCTATTAAATCAGCAAAAATTAATTGTTAAGCATCCACTCAGTGATGACATGTAAGCAATGTGAGAGATAATAATACTAACTAATGTTTATTGGGTTCTTAGAATGTGCTAGCTGTCTGTTAGGCTCTGTACATGCGTTGCCTCATTAAGGCCTATGGCCACTCCTATGAGATAGGTCTTCTTCTTTTTTTTTTTAAGACAGGGTCTGGCTGTATCGTCCAGGCTGGAGTGCAGTGGCACGATCTAGGCTCACTGCAACCTCTGCCTCCCGGGCTCAAGACATCCTCCCACTTCAGCCTCCCAAGTAGCTAGGAACACAGGTATGCAACACCACGCCTAGCTAATTGTTGTATTTTTTTGTAGAGATGGGTTTTCGCCATGTTGCCCAGGCTGGTCTCAAACTCATGAGCTCAAGTGATCTACCCACCTCGGCCTCCCAAAGCATAGGGGTTACAGGCGTAAGCCACTGCATTCGGCCTATGAGGTAGATACTTTTATTATCTGCATTTTAAATATTAGGAACTGGCCAGGGACGGTGGCTCACACCTGTAATCCTAGCACTTTGGAGGCCGAGGTGGGTGGATCATGAGGTCAGGAATTCGAGACCAGCCTGGCCAACACAATGAAACCTCATCTACTAAAAATACAAAAATTAGCTGGGCGTGGTGGCAGGTGCCTGTAATCCCAGCTACTCAGGAGGCTAAGGCAAGAGAATCGCTTGAACCCAGGAGGCAGAGGTTGCAGTGAGCCGTGATTGCACCACTGCACTCCATCCTGGGCAACAGAGCAAGACTGTCTCAAAAAAAAAAAAAAAAAAAAAAAAAAAAAAAAAAAAAAAAAACAGAAAAGAAGAAGAAGAAGAAAAATTAGAAACTAAGACATAGAGAAGTTAAACCATTTGCCCAGTGCCATATAGCTAGCAAGTAGGAGAGTGAGGATTTGAGCATAGTCTGATTCCAGAACGTATGATCTTAAAGAAGTAGAAATTGGCTGGGCGTGGTGGCTCACGCCTGTAATCCCAGCACTTTGGGAGGCCGAGGCGGGCAGATCACCTGAGGTTGGGAGTTTGTGACCAGCCTGACCAACATGGAGAAACCCTGTCTCTACTAAAAATACAAAATTAGCTGGGCGTGGTGGCACATGCCTGTAATCCTAGCTACTCGAGAGGTTGGGGCAGGAGAATTGGTTGAAACCTGGAGGAGGAGGTTGCGGTGAGCTGAGATCGTGCCATTGCACTCCAGCCTGGGCAACAAGAGCAAAACAAGAGCGTCTCAAAAAAAAAATAAATAAAAGAAGTATAAATTATGGTTCCTGCACTCAACAAATTTATAATCTAGTTGAGGGAAACGTGACTAACACACATGAAAGCAACAGTAGATTATGTAAGATGAGCATATATAATTAAGTGCTAAATTGAATGCTTCAGAAGTTCAGAGGGCACAGGAAGGCGTGGAACAGGCAAGCAGCCTTTCATGAGGAATAACCTTGAAGTTGAGCCTTAAATGGTCCCTGAGATGAGCGTAGGGAACGCACTGCTGCAAGTAAGGTGGTGGCAAAAGCGTTACAAGCAGGAGTGAGCAAGACTGTGTGCTGGAGGATGGAGCAGCCAGCCTGACCACAGCTGGGTGGAGCCGATGGGAAGGGCTGGACCAACTAGGAAGGCCTTTAAAGCAAGGCAGAGTTTAGGCTTGGTGCATTAGTAACGAGAGAGTCGTGAAAGGCCCTCCATCAATAAAGCAATATTATAACAGATGTTTAAGGAAGACGTGTTTGGCAGGAGGATCTATCTTTCTTATTAAAATTGTAGGTGACAGCCAGGCATGGTGGCTTACACCTGTAATCCCAGCACTTTGGGAGGTCGTGGCGGGCAGATCACGAGGTCAGGAGTTCAAAACCAGCCTGGCCAACATGGTGAAACCTCATCTCTACTAAAACTACAAAAATTAGCCAGGTGTGGTGGCACGCACCTTTAGTCCCAGCTACTTAGGAGACTGAGGCAGGAGAATTGCTGGAACCCGGGAGGCAGAGGTTGCACTGAGCTGAGATCACACTACTGCACTCCAGCCCGGATGACAGAGCAAGAATCCATCTCCAAAAAAAAAAAAAAATTGTAGATGGCACAAAGCTTGAAAAAACATGAAATGACTCTAAATTGTTATCTCAAATTCACTGCTTATTTTGTTTGATCTTTAGGCTTTATTTCACATTAGCAAGTTCTGCCAAATCTTCCTCCTTAATATTTTTCTAATTTGTTTATTTCTCTACATTCCCCTTGCCATTACTTCAGTTCAGCCACCATCCTAAGGGTGAGGGGAGGTGTCAGAGAAACCTTCCTGGAAAAGATGACATTTTTCCAGAGTCCTGAATATTTAGCAAGAATTAGCCAGGTACCAAGGGAAGGGCTTGAGGGGGGAATGGAAGTAAGGAGATGGAAAAAAGAACAGGGGAAGGATCAAATAATGGGCAGAAGAAAGCAAAAGCAAACAAACAAAATAAAATATAGACTTTGATGCTACAATAAAGAAAATTAAATGTGGCATTAACTTAGTGAAAAGGGTCACTGGTGGGTGGTGCAGGCCCAAAGAACCCAGAATAGAACACTGATGACGCCTTGCTATGTGGTATCAAAACATTTGGTCGAAATGTCACTTCTTGTACCCTGGAGGGCAGACCAATGCCGGTGAAGTGGAAAGGAAAGGCCCTTGAACAGGTGACATGCAGTCAGGGCCCTGAACACACAGGTTGAATGGAAGGAACCATGTTGGCAAAGGCACAGAGTCTGGTGGTGCAGGGAGGAGAATCCTGACTTCCAGGGTTGAGCTCTGGGCAGATTAAACTGTTGATGGGGGTGCAGAGAGCAGGGAAATGGACCCAAGTAGGGAGAACTAAGTTAGGGAGAGGGCCCAGCTGAAGACTGCTCACCTACTTTAGAGAAATGTTGGCAAATGGGGAAGTGAATTTTTTATTTTTATTTTTGAGACAGTGTCGTTCGTTCTGTTGACCAGGCTGGAGTGTAGTGGCACAATCTCGGCTCATTGCAGCCTCGACTTCCCAGGCTCAAGCCATCCTCCCACCTCAGCCTCTGAGTAGCTGCGTGTACAGATGTGCGCCACCCTTCCTGGTTAATTTTTGTATTTTTTGTAGAGATGGGGTTTCACCACATTGTCCAAGCTAGTCTTGAACTCCTGAGCTTAAGTGAGCCACTTGCCTCCACCTCCCAAAATGCTGGGATTACAGGTGTGAGCCACTGTGCCTGGCCAAAATTTTTAATTATCTTTCAAAATCCAGTAAGAAGTGAGCGCTAGATTTTTAAATAGCTTTGTTGAGGTAAAAATCACATACTATAGCGATTCACCTATTGAAAGTACACAATTCGCTGGGCGCGGTGGTTCACGCCTGTAATCCCAGCACTTTGGGAGACCAAGGCAGGCGGATCACGAGGTCAGGAGATCGAGACCATCCTAGCTAACACGGTGAAACCCCGTCTCTACTAAAATATACAAAAATTAGCCGGGTGTGGTGGTGCATGCCTGTAATCCCAGCTACTCGGGAGACTGAGGCAGGAGAATGGTGTGAACCCAGGAGGTGGAGCTTGCAGTGAGCCGAGATCGCGCCACTGCACTCCAGCCTGGGTGACATAGCGAGACTCCATCTCAAAAAAAAAAGAAAGTACAAAATTCAACTATTTTTAGTATGTTCAGAGAGTTTCACAGACATCATCAAAATCAATTTCATCACTCCCAAAAGAAATCCTGTACCCATTTCTATCCCTTCCTCCTAGCTCCTGGTAATTACTAATCTACTTCTGTCACTAAGGACTTGCCTGTTTTGGACATTTTATATGAATGGAATCATACAATATGTGATCTTTTGTGACTGGCTTCTTTAATAAATGCTAGATTTTGCAAGTCCATAATTTTGTTATTAAATAACCAATGGTTAAACTACACATTTGCAAATATATTAGGAAGAAATAATACTAAATATTTGGAAAACAGTGGGGCAGGATACTAGTATAAGAATAAAGACTCTAGGCTGGGTGCGATGGCTCAAGCCTGTAAACCCAGCACTTTGGGAGGCTGAGGCGGGTGAATTGCCTGAGGTCAGGAGTTCAAGACCAGCCTGGCCAACATGGTGAAATGCCGTCTCCACTAAAAATACAAAAAATTAGCTGGGCGTGGTGGCAGGTGCCTGTAATCCTAGCTACTTGGGAGGCTGAAGCAGGAGAATCGCTTGAACCCAGGAGGTGGAGGTTGCAGTGAACCGAGATCACGCCATTGCACTCCAGCCTGGGCAACAAGAATGAAACTCCGTCTCAAAAAAAAAAAAAAAAAAAAAAAAGAAGAACTAGGAAGTTTGCTTTCTTTAACGCTTCCCACTTTACAGAGGACAAAAATAACTGAAAATAAGGAACAAGCTATGTGAATAAATAGCATGTATGTGGTGTGCTAAGCACTGAAATCTGACAGAGAGAGAGAGAGAGAGTGTGTGTGTGAGAGAGAGAGAGAGAGAGAGAGAGAGAATGCTTGGCATTTTTTTAGCCCACTTCCTCATGGACAGCTGGTCAAATTCCTAACTTGTGAGACTGCTTGGATAGATGTGGTTGAGTTTTATATAACAGAATAACGCTTACTGAAAGCTTTGAACAAGATGGGAAGAGATACATTCTTTTAAAAGAGTCTTGAGCTCCCTCCCTAACTTTCACTTACATGGGAAATGCAGACATTTTGATCCTTCTCCTTGAGTACTAGCAATCCATTGTTCCTATACCTTGTTATCTGTCTTTAGCTGCCAAACATCTCAAAACAGGGGACAGGGAGTAAAGCTTGGCCTCCATCCAAAACATAGACCGGCTTCGTGGCTCATGCTTGTAATTCTAGCACTTTGGGAGGTCAAGGCAGGAGGATCGCTTGAGCTCAAGAGTTTGAGATCAGCCTGAACAAAATAGTAAGATCTTGTCTCTACAAAAAAAAAAAAAAAAAAAAAAAAAAAGCCAGGCATGATGGTGCATGCCTGTAACTCCAGCCACTCAGGAGGCTGAGGCAGGAGGATCATTTAAACCCAGCAGGTGGAGGCTGCAATGAGCTGTGATTGTGCCGCTCCACTCCAGCCTGGGCAAGAGAGTGAGACCCTATCTCAAAAACAAAAAACAAAAAGAAAAATAAAGGAAAAAGTAGAGAAAGGAAACCTCACAGGTGTAAATGAATTAACACTCACCATTACCAAATATATAGTGTCCAAACTAGCAGGGATAGTTGCTGATTAGAGAGGAGCTCTGCTCCCATCCCCAGTACTCTCTCTCTCCACTTTTCTGGGTTTTCCTCCATGTATTAGCTTCATTCTCAAACAGGCTTATCCCTTTGGTGTCATAATGGCTACAGCAGCCCTGTCAACAATTAATTAACTCCATGTCCAGCAGGAAGACAGAGAGAGAGAGAGAGAGAAACTCTTCTTCCAGTAACTCTGGAGAAAGTCCCTAGATTTAATCTGATTAGGAAGGCTTAGAGCACATGCTTACCTCAAACCAATTAGTTAGGATAGACTGGCTGATTTAGGCCTAAATCTTGTCCTTCACCCCGGGGCTAGAGGTTGGAGAAGCCCTGATCAGATCCCAAAGCCCAAAAGCAGAGAATTCCCAGAAAAAAAATCAGGCCTATTGTCAGAGTACAGGAAGAGAAACTGGGGTGACAAGAAACAATGTCCATTGCAATTCAGTAGGACTAGAGTGAGGATATTACATAAGAAACCGTATAACATAGCATATAAAAACGCAGTTAAAGAAGAGAAGAAAGGAAGACTAGCCTGGGTAACACAGCAAGACCCTGTCACTACAAAAAATTAAAAAAAAATCTGGGTGTGGTGACAGGTGCCTGTAGTCCCAGCTACTAAGGAAGCTGAGATGGGAGGATCTGCTGAGCCTGGGAAGTCAAGGCGGCAGTGAGCTGTGATTGCACCACTGCACTCCAGCCTGGGCAACAGAGTGAGACCCGGTCTCAAAAAATAAAAGATAAATAAATAAAAGCATATCTAGGGCTATACGCTGTGGTAGGTGTATTTTACATAAATATGTAAAAGAAATAAGTCTCAGTCTTTGGGAAATTTATACTCTAATGAGGGAGGCAGACATATAAACAAATCAAATAGGCTAAGTGTCAAAGCATGGGTGCTGCAGAGGCCCAGACAAGGCACTGACAGCTCTGCCCGAGAGCTCAGGAAAGGTTTCCTAGAATACATGGCTCCTGAGCTGAATCCTTCCCACCTGTCCTCCAAACTATCTTCCATGCTGCCATCAGAGCCACCTTTCTTTCTATTTTTTTTTTTAAGGAGGGATCTCACTCTGTTGCCAAGGCTGGAGTGCAGTGGCACGCTCATGGTTCACCATAGCCTCAACCTCCTGGGCTCAAGTGATCTTCCCACCTTAGCATCCGAGTAGCTGGGACTACAGGTGCACCATGCCCACCTAATTAAAAAACAATTTTTGTAGAGATGGAGTCTTACTGTATTGCCCAGGCTGATCTCAAACTCCTGGGCTCAAGTGATCCTCCTGCCTCAGCTTCCCAAAGCACTGGGATGGCAAGCATGAGCCACCGTGCCTCACAAGAGCCTTTTTTTCTTTTTCTTTTTCTTTTCATTTCTTTTCTTCCTTCTTTTTTTTCTTTCTCTCTTTCTTTTCTTTTTTTTATTGAGATGGGGTCTTGCTCCATTGCCCAGGCTAGTCTTGAACTCCTGGGTGGAAGGAATCCTCCCACCTCAGCCTCCCAAAGTGCTGGGATTACAGGTGTGAGCCACCATGCCCAGCCTACAGGCCATCTTTCTAAAACACAGGTTGGATCATTTTACTTCCCTGCTTAGAACTCTTCAGTGGTTCCCAGGAGCTACCAAGAGAAAATCCAGCTTTCTCCCCTTGTCAAACAGTGTTTCCATTGATCTCTACCTAAATTCCCAATCTCATCTTTGGTGCTATGCAAGCCCCAAACTTCTTTTCCAGCAAAACACCAGGCCCACTCTCTATCTCAACGCCATGTACTTGCATCCCTCCTCCCATCCCCAGATATCCCTTATTTCTCAAAGTTCAATTCAGGAATCGCTTCCTTTTTTTTTTTTTTTTTTTTTTTTTGAGATGGAGTCTCGTACGGTCACCCAGGCTGGAGTGCAATGGCGTGATCTCGGCTCACTGCAACCTCCGCCTCCTGAGTTCAAGCAATTATCCTGCTTCAGCCTCCCGAGTAGCTAGCTGGGATTACAGGCGCCCACCACCACACCCAGCTAATATTTTGTATTTTTAGTAGAGACAGGGTTTCACCCAGGCTGGTCTCGAACTCCTAACCTTGTGATCCACCCGCCTCGGCCTCCCAAAGTGCTGGGATTACAAGCGTGAGCCACTGTGCCCAGCCAAGAATCACTTCCTTCGACATTTTTCTGATACCTTGAACCTCAGCCAAGGAAAACAGTATTTCCTCCTCCCACCGAAGCCCCACAGTGCTCCCCTGCATGTTAAGTGTTGACACTGCTGGCTCCTTGAGGCTGTGTCTTACTCATTGGAGTAGCCTTATCAGCCCACAGGGGCTTAGCAAATAATGAGCTTTTAATCAGTGCTTTTGAGCAGTTGAATGAACTGTACATGAATGGGTTTATATTACAACCCGGTAAACACTAAGTTTGTTCCAAGGAGGACTTCCTACCGGTTGCTCCTGCTCATAGCTCTTGAGGCCACAGGCGTGGCCAGAGCTGGGTCAGGCACAGGGCCACTCCTATGTAAAAGCAGGGCCCAGGCCTCCAGCCTGTTGAGGTCCATCCTGTGCTCCTATGACAGTTGTGTGGCATATGGTGACTCAGGTTCTGGTACGAGACCACTGAGTTCCCAGTAAACTCAGTAAATTCAGGGAAGCATTTCTAAACATATGGTCCTTTGGCTGGGTGTGGGGGCTCACGCCTGTAATCCCAACACTTTGGGAGGCTGAGGTGGGCAGATCACCTTAGGTCAGGAGTTCAAGACCAGCCTGGCCAACATGATGAAACCCCGTCTCTACTAAAAATACAAAAATTAGCCGGGTGTGGTGGTGGGCACCTGAAGTCCCAGCTACCTGGGAGGCTGAGGCAGGAGAATCGCTTGAACCTGGGAGGTGGAGGTTGCAGTGAGCCAAGATCACGCCACTGCACTCCAGCCTGGGTGACAGAGTGAGACTCCATCTCAAAAAAATAAGAAAAATAAAAATACCGTCCTTGGGTGAGGATAATTCTTTCCTCAGAGTAAGAAAGTGCTGGCTGGGCGCGGTGGCTCACGCCTGTAATCCCAACACTTTGGGAGGCCGAGGCAGGTGGATCACCTGAGGTCAGGAGTTTGAGACCAGCCTCAACGTGGAGAAACCCTGTCTCTACTAAAAATACAAAATTAGCCGGGCGTGGTGGTGCATGCCTGTAATCCCAGCTACTCGGGAGGCTGAGGCAGGAGAATTGCTTGAACCTGGGAGGCGGAGGTTGCAGTGAGCCGAGATCGTGCCATTGCACTCCAGCCTGGGCAACAAGAGCGAAACTCTGTCTCAAAAAAAAAAAAGAGAGAGAGAGAGAGAGAGAAAGTGCTTTCCTGGACAATATAGTTTATTATCAAGCATAGGATAAATTGGAGAAAGGCAGGTTTGTGACAAAACTGATCAGAGGCCGTTTGCATAGTGCCAGGTGTTAAACATTTATTAACTAATTTCATGACACTGTCATGTCACTTCTCACTTTTGGTCTGTGTTTTTTAATATTCCAAGAAAAGTTATTAGGCTAGATGATCTCTAAGATCACTTCCCATTCTATCATTTTATTGTCTGGTTCTTACCTAATACCAATATAATGTGTGTTTGAGATGGTGAAGGTTCAGGAGTTATTGGCCACATTTCACAGATGGAAAACAGGGCAGTGGGGCACGGGGTCTGCTTCAGATCCGTGGGTCCTTGCTGAGCTCCATTTCATTAAGCGATCAATATTTCCTGGCTCCTGGGTGGAACTGCAGTTACATTTCCCCTTGGAAAAGCTGGTCTGTTTTTACCAATAGGCCTGCAGAAAAAAACCAAGGCCGCCCGGGCGCGGTGGCTCATGCCTGTAATCCTAGCACTTTGGGAGGCTGAGGCAGGTGGATGACCTGAGGTCAGGAGTTCGAGGCCCGCTGTCAACATGGTGAAACCCTGTCTCTACTAAAAATACAAAAATTAGCTGGGCGTGCTGGCACATGCCTGTAATCCCAGCTACTCAGGCAGGAGAATCGCTTGAACCTGGAATGTGGAGGTTGCAATGAGCTGAGATCTTGCCATTGCATTCCAGCCTGGGCAACAGAGCAAGACTCTGTCTCAAAAAGAAAAAAAGAAAAAAATCAGGGTCAGAGTATTGTTATGAAAAAATACAACTGCACCACTTATTCTACTCCCACAGCCTACCTAGGCTTTGAAGCCCACAGTATTGAGAGTAAGAAAACTCAGAGGTGCTAAGACTGCCAGGAGGCACGTAGGAAAGAGGCTGGAGGAGAAGAAGAATAGATTTGAAGCCACTAAGGAGAAATTTCAGTGATCTGTGGACTAGGATGGAGGAGGGGGCGGGGACCTGATCCCAAGGGCACAATGACAAGGTCAGCCTCATCTCTTCTCTCTGTTCTTGGCAACAGCCAGTCTAGCCAGAAAGAGCAATCTGTCAAATCTAATTAAAGTAGAAGAAAGTGAACAATGAGCGCCCAGCTCTAAAATGACAGCCTGGTTCAATGGGGTGGAGGAGCTGGGGAGGGATGAGTGCTTTGTGTGCTTGGAATTAGATCCTTCAAATGGATCCTTTCTGAACTCAAACTGTACATCTCTAACTGGATTCTTATTTACTTCACCAGGACTCTTCAGCTCCCCGCGCCTTTTAACACATGCACATCCAGCAAAAGCAGAGGGGGACCTGGCTGTGATTCCAAGGTAAGGCTGTAATAGTAATGTAATGTAAATGGCTTCATCATGCACGGCTTGGACATGGCATTGTGTGCATGCAACTGATATTTGTGAATTTGCTCCTATTTATTGTTTCATGTTTAATTATATTGGTGGCATTAGTGTTTATCTTATTATTTCTGCAATCCTTTTTATTATAAGGCTTATTATTGGAATATTGAAATTTCAGAGCAGTCTGAAGTTTTATTAGGACCACAAATAGACATATTTTAAGATGCAAAACACATTAATTATATTTTTGTCTTATACTTTAAATGGGCTCTCTGATTTGAATATTTTAGTTTTTGAATCAAAAGTGGGTTGCACAGGGAAGAGGCATATTTTATAAATGGAATCAAATGAGCATATCCCTTAAAATACATGCATGAATACAGGCTATTGAAGCTTAAAAACCATGCATCTGCAGAATCTGAAGTCTCAAATTACAGAAGCCTATCTATTATCAGCAAATATTATACTAAAGAATGATTTATTAATTTTACTCTACTTTAGTGTGGGATACTCAGACATCTTAAGGGTGTGAGGAAAAACAATTCTGTGAAGTGGGAGGGAGAGAATGGGAAGAGAGTAGGCACTAACACAATCTGCAATTTACAAGTCTCTGTTCCCCAGGTTTGGATGGCCTTTCCTATGCATTATCTCATTTAATCCTCAGGGCACCCTGTGAAGTGTGTTACTGTCCTCTCCACTCTGCAGATAAGGAAACTAAGGCTTTGAGAAACTAGCCCAAGGTTACAGAGAAAGGCAGTCGGGCCTTGAACCCAGGTGGTCTGCTTCCAAGTCTATTGAACTTCTCAGGAATATATTTCTGGTAGACACAGGAGACATTAAATTTAGAAAATCATTAAAGTATTAATAATGTCAACATGAGGATACTCCTCTAATCTATTGGTCTTCCCTGGACATGAAGGAGACAGTGGATTTTAGCTTGGTGTATTTGTATCACTTTCCCCACTTTACTGCATGTCGCGAACCTTTATCTTTTTTTGGGGGGGGACACAGTCTCACCCTGTCGCCCAGGCTGGAGTGCAGTGGCATAATCTCGGCTCACTGCAACCTCTGCCTCCTGGGTTCAAGCAATTCTTTGCCTCAGCCTCCCAAATAACTGGGATTACAGCTGTGTGCCACCATGCCCAGCTAATTTTTATGTTTTTAGTAGAGACAGGGTTTCACCATCTTGGCCAGGCTGATCTTGAACTCCTGACCTCAGGTGATCTGCCCGCCTCGGCCTCCCAAAGTGCTGGGATTACAGGCATGAGCCACCGCACCCAGTCTATTTTTTAACAGCATCACTTGTTTCTTTTCTGTCCTTTCTTTCTTTACGTACCCATTATACGAATAAATTATCTTGTAAAAGGACAAAGGAAAAGTCTGCCAGTACTGCTCACTTCACCCCAAACCCAGTCCTCTCCCCAGAGAAACCCCTGTTAACAATTTGGGGGTGTAACCAACTATTTCTTACCTGTTTGCATAGAGGTGTGTGTGTGTGTGTGTGTGCACATCACATTGTTTTGTGTGACTTTTTAAAAGATAAATGGTGCCATGTTGTGTTTTTTATTCTTAACTTGCTTTTTTTTTTTCATTTTAAATTTATTTCATTATTTTATTTTATTTTTTGAGATGGTGTCTTGCTCTGTCGTCCAGGCTGCAGTGGCACAGTATAGGCTTACTACAACCTCTGCCTCCTGGGTTCAAGCGATTCTCCTGCCTCAGCCTCACTAGTAGCTGGGACTACAGGCGTGCACCACCATACCCGGCTAATTTTTGTATTTTTAGTAGAGACAGGGTTTCACCATGTTGGCCAGGCTGGTCTCAAACTCCTGACTTCGTGATCTGTCTGCCTTGGCCTCCCAACGTGCCGGGATTACAGGCATGAGCCACCGTGCCTGGCCTTTTTTTAATTTTTCTTTTTTAGAACAATCTATGCCTTGTGGAGATCTTTACCTGGCGGTATGCTTAAATCTAATTCATTCTATTTAACTCTTACATAGCATTCCATGCATCATGACTTGTACTGTTTTCTCTCGACCTCATCCGTGCTTTTGAAATGGTTTAACGGCATACAAGTCAACATTTAATCATATTTGTATTTATGGGGCAGGTAGAGACAGGTGCAAGCTTTCTGGCTGGCTGGAGTGTTACTAACAACATAGGAGAAGAAGGAAAGGTGAGATGCGCCCACGCCAGTACCGTGAGCCCAAGTGGGAGGCCTGGGGCAGGTACAGTGTTATCAGTAGATTCGTTCCCTCTCTGCCTCTGAATATTTGAGCATTTACCTTTTTCTTGAACCCAGGTGTTCTCCAGACATTTATTCCTTATATATGAGATAACAGTAACATCCTCCACAGGGTGCCGTGGGGATTAAACTAGAAAACGCGCAGGAGCAGACATCAAGCCCAGGCATATTGCGACATGTTCCGTTATGAATTGTGCCTGTGCTGACCCTTTTCCCTCTCTCTCTCAAATCATGTATTGCTTTTTAAATTTTATTTGAGCTCGTTTGCTCTGAAGGACTATCCCTCTCACTTCAGATATTAGGTTGCAAGGCTCAAAGCAGGGTGGTTAATAAATGGAGCTATGGAGGTCATCATGAGATGTTCTGGTGCAGGATTTTGCCTGAAAGCATTAGAAACTGACTGAGAGCTGGACTCAAGTCCTGATGTGGACACTTACTAGTGGTGTGACTTGGGTAATGTTTTGTCATCTGGAAAATAAGCGTAATCCTAATAGTAATACTTAAGTCTGTGGGGTGTGGTCAGATGTAAATGAGATAATGTATGAAAAGAGCTTAGTGTAGTTTCTGGTATAGAGGAAGGTCAGCTGCTGTCATTGTTATCTAGAAAGGTCGCACCATCCCCACTTCTGTTTTCTGGCTATAAAGTATCACTGTCTAGTTTCCTCAGAAGTGACAATAAAAACAGGCTTAATCTCAGAGCACAGCTGTTTGTTGTTCCATTAGTCCATAATTATTTTTAATTGTTATTTTTTATAGTCAGGGTCTCATTCTGTTGCCCAGGCTGTGGTGCAATGGTGCAATTACAGCTCACTGCAGCCTTAAACTCCTGGGCTCAAGTGATCCTCCTGTCTCACCCTCCCAAGGAGTTGGGACTAACTACAGGCATGCACCACCACTCCCAGCTCTAATTTTTAAAAATTTTTTGTAGACATAGGATCTTGTGTTGCCCAGACTGGTCTCATACTCCTGGGCTCAAGCAATCCTCCCACCTCAGCCTCCCAAAGTGCTGGGATTACAGGTGTGAGCCAGCACTAATATCTTGTTTAAGTAAGTATTCCGAGTGACCACTGCATGTGTAATACCTTGCTGGGCACTGTGTGAAATATCAAGGAAGTGCGAAACAGGGCTCTTGCCCTCAAAGTGCTTACAAATTTTAAATTTAATCTCCTTAACACTGGAGAGAACATGGCGTAGTATTGTGAACATATGTGCCATGGCTATTTTTCTTTAAATTTCTGCTACTTAAAAAAAAAATATATATATATATATAGAGAGAGATAGATAGATAGATAGATAGGTAGATAGATAGATAGATAGATGATAGATAGATAGATAGATAGATAGATATAGATAGATAGATAGATAGATAGATAGTCTCGCTATGTTGACTAGGCTGGTCTTGAACTCCCGGCCTCAATTGATCTTCCTATCTCAGCCTCCTGAAGGGCTAGGATTACAGGCGTGCACCACTGAACCTGGCCTTCTGTTACTTTCAGAGGCATCCATAATTCTTGGACACCTGCTCATATGTTCTGTGTCTAGCTTCAGAATTATTGTAGAAGCTTGCCTGAGCGTCACCTATAGAACCTGAGCCATTAGATCATCTGTCCCTAAACCCTAATGCTGGGCTGGTTTCCTGGCTGGGGTGACTCTCATTTCCTCCAGAGAGCCTGACAGAAGGAGGACAAGAGCTGATTGGGAGGAGCTGCCCTCTGGACCACCCAAAGCTTGCTTTCACAGTAACGGGCAGATAGTCCCTTGTTCTGGACACAACAGGAGTGAATATTTAGCAAGCAGATTAAATCCAAAGAGCAGAAACTGTCTGAAAGGGCCTGAGGATGCTGTGTGAAGGGAATGAAGCAACCTTATTTTTGTGGATAAATTCCCAGGAAATAAACCGACAGTATTTACAAAATGTCCGCCTAGTCCTTCTCAGCACAGTAAGCTTTCTCTGACCCACAGAACCCATTTTCTGTTTGGATATGAACTCATCGCAGCCTGCCCAACATGAAATTCCAACTGGACATAAAAGGGCACTTCAGCTGTCAAGCCACGTGTGGATTTCGGTTTAAGAATCAGCCCAGGCAGCAGATGCTCCGAGTGCTTGGGGAGTGGTACGCCTATTGCTGATACAGAAGTCAGGCACCCTTTGTCTTGATCCCCCACTTAAATCAGGGATAGGCAATTCTGAATTTTTAAAAAGGAGCTACGCTAAATCCTTCTTATGAGAAAAAAATATCACTTATAATGTAGAAAGTTGAGGTTTTTCAGAGAGCTCTCCCTTTTACTGCTGAAGGGGCTTTTCAGCAGGCAAAGATATCTGCTCGGTAACTTATACCTCTGTGAAGAAGAGATTCCTAAGTGTAAGGTGTTATGACTTGTCGTTTTTGGGTTAAGTAGAATTCCAAACACTCTGTCTCCACCACCTTTTTCTGGAGGTGTTCTTTTTATTTTATTTTATTTTTTCAAAGCGGGGCACATTTCTGAAATTTTTGCTGGGAAACCCAGAATACAAACTTAACGGCCTGTTAAAATTCTAAAAATAGTCTGACCTTACATTTCACAGAGTTCAGGGCTTCAAAACTATGCTGTCCAAACATGATTGGTGATAATTTATTTTGACCCCCTGCAAGAAGTGAAAGCAGCTGGTTTACGAGACTTGAGAAACAGCCCATTTTCCAAGGGAGAACAAAGAAAAAGTGGCCACCCCTCCCCCCGGGAGCGCCGTTTGCTTTGTCTGAGCGGACTCCCTCCAGGGACTGCCGCCGGGGAGGCTCAAAGCTGTGTCCTTGCGATTAGTTTGCTACGCTTGGTTCAGCAGCCTGGGGAATGTGGGGAGATGTGTGCCTGCACAGTATCAATGTTATCAGCTGCCCTGTTCATGTCGCCTCTCCCTGAAGGACACTTTCATAACACAGTAACACTTAGGAGGAGGTTCCCCTCCTTTACTTCTGTTTCTCTGCTGATAAACAAATGTCAGGCATCTTCCTGGATCCGGGCCCTGATTCACTAAGTTACTGTATATCCATTGCCCTTTTTTGTCCTCCAAACACTGAGCTCTCAGTGCTCTTCTGGCTGGATCCAGATTGTGAAGATTACAGCCCCACTGGTCCCTTTCAGGACTTGGGGGCCCAACCTTCCATCTCCAGGGCCTCAAGCAGCCTTCCATTCCTGATGGGTTCCCAATTACCGTGTTTCTGGTGCTACCAGACAAAAGAGAAGGCCCCGTTTTGACCCAGAGCCCTATAGCTGTGCCCTGATGGGAGAAGTGAATTTTGATGTCTGACAACCTGATCAACAGCGTGACTCCTAGACCGAGTGAACCGTGGTCCGTCCACGAGCCTTCATCACTAGAGGAAAAACGGAGATGAATGATTATGGCGCTTGAAGCAATGAACCTCTGCAAGTAGGAGGGTCCGGAAGGTTATTCCGGAATCACTGGGCAAGGTGAAGGGCAGGGCTGCGTAAGCGAAAGCGTGTGATCAGTGCAGAGCCGCATAAACTCTGCAACATAAAAAGAGGGAAGCTGAGCTCTGGCATCATCTTGCGGGTTGCAGTTCCCGGCAACAGGGCTGGCTCCAGAGCAGAAGCGCAACCCGTCATCTTCCTGCGGGCCGCAGCCATAGGTGGAGAAAGGTGGTACCACGAGGCTCTCCCAGTGGATGACGGTGACGCGCAATAAGCAGACGATTGCAGAGGCTCCTGTCAAATGGGTGCAGAGAAAAGGGAAGTGGGGAGAGGAGGAGGGACCTAGAAATGGCACTGCAACGATCCTGGAATAAAAACGAGGGGCCACAGTCAGAAATGACAAACGCCTCCACCTTGAAACGCAACCCCTAGCCCATTTATCCAATTTGCCTCTGATAACTGCTTTTAATATGTTGTAAATCCCATTAAAGCAGGATAGAATAAATGAAAGCAGTCCCCTACCAGGTTCTAATTTTCATTTTCCTTTAGAATTGTCTTAAATAACAAGGACACCCTAAAAATCAAGTCCACCCTGTTTAGCTGCGGCAAGCGCTAAAAACCGTTGAGCTCGTTGAAACACGGCTCTCCAAACCAGAGCAGGCTTCCAGGTTTCTCTGCAGAGCAGAAAGAAGCCTGTGGTTGTGTCCATGACTTTGCTTCCTTGGTTAGGGCGGTGACGTGCAGCGCCAGGGCCTGCGCCTGGGCTCCCACCCGCGTGGCGCCGCAGTCCTGGCGAGCCCCGAGCGCTCTGTCCCCGGTGACCAGCAGGCGGCGCTGTCTCCCGGCCGCAGCGGCCGCCCTGCCCGCCACGAAGGCCATTTCCGCCGCGGCCCCGCGAGCGCGCCCCCGCCACGCCCTGCTGTCTAGAAGCGGCGTTTCTGCACATAGCGCTGTCCGCGAAAGTTTCTGAACTCTTGTGACAATTAATGCTGTTTGAAAACCTCCCTCTTGGGTCTTTTGGAAGAGTGGACATCCTAAAAAAAAATTTTCTTTTTGGAGACGGAGTATTGCTTTTGTTGCCCAGGCTGGAGTGCAGTGGTGCGATCTCGGCTCACTGCAACCTCCGCCTCCCAGGTTCAAGCGATTCTCCTGCCTCAGACTCCCGAGTATTTGGGATTACAGGCACCCGCCACCACGCCCAGCTAATTTTTGTATTTTTAGTAGAGACGGGGTTTCACCATGTTGGTTAGGCTGGTCTCGAATTCCTGTCCTCGTGATCCGCCCGCCTCGGCCTTGCAAAGTGCTGGGATTACGGGCGTGAGCCACTGCGCCCGGCCAAAAAAAAATTTTTTTTTTAATTTGGGATTGCGTAATCAAAAAGTCTTTTAGACATCTCAAATGCATTGTAACTTATTCGAATAAAAAGGGCCCCTTACACGACAGAAAGGCAGTGTAGGTTGAAAATTTGAATGCTTAAAAAAAAAAAAAAATTACCCTTCCTGTTTGTTCCAGATTTTTCTACAAGCTTGGAGGACAGCTCGCGAAAATTCAGCTGGGGCGCCATCTGCTGGACGCGCCGCGCTGCTGCAGGGCCCTTTCCGGGAAGGTGTCGGGGTTGCAGGTGAGCGCCCCATTTTTTGTCCAGGAGAGACTCGCTGGCACCAAGGTAGCATTCAAATGCTACCTTGGCTGGACCAGGCTGGGTGCAGTGGCTCACACCTGTAATCCCAACACTTTGGGAGGCTGAGGCAGGTGGATCACCTGAGGTCAGGAGTTTGAGACCAGCCTAGCCAACATGGTGAAACCCCGTCTCTACTAAAAATACAAAAATTAGCTGGGCCTGGTGGTGCGCGCCTGTAATCCCAGCTACTCGGGAGGCTGAGGCAGGAGAATTGCTTGAACCTGGGAGGCGAAAGTTACAGTTCGCCTGGGAGGCGAAAGTTGCACTCCAGCCTGGGTGACAGGGCGAGACTCCGTCTCAAAAAAAAAAAAAAAAAAAAAAAATACATATATATGTAGTTTTTAAAAAATAAAAAGAGACCAGGCTGACTCCTGCAAGAAAGTGGCCTGTGTTTAGGAGCCCTCGGGCCTCAGTGAGTCGTCATTTGTGACATTGGTGGTCTCTGAGGAAAACCTGAGGCTCAACTCATTTAATTTCCTCCACCGGCCCACGGGCACAGGGCTACAAACTAAAACTGTGCTTTCCATCAGTGCACACAGCGGGTTTCAGGGACAGAAATCACAAGGTACTTACTCTGAATGCTTCTGATTTTGCTGAATGGGAGGAGTTTCCAAGGTGAAGAGGGTGACAGAAATGAAATTAATCCGGGAGTAGGGAGATGTTAAAATGTGGCCTTGCCATGGTTTGATATAAGATCATGAAGCCCTGCCAACATTTTCCAAACTCCTCAGTCAGTTCTGATTCAGTTGAAGATTTTTCTATTTAGAAGACTTCAGGCCCTTTTCACATGAGGGTCTAAACCCATTAGCAAACGCATTTATACATATACTTCAGCATGAGCCTGCATTCCCCAGTATTGCACTTTGTTAAAGCCCATAATCAGAAAACGCTGGGAGAACTGGTAGAAAGCAGAATATTAGAGCAGAATGCAGTTGGCCCACCCACCTGGAAAAATATGGTATGAGGGATAGAAAGCATTTGTAATGGAAACATGTTATCAAGCATAGTTCCGACCCGGCAAACCTTGATAGTTACTTTCCAACAAAACTGAATGTTGTATTCAGAGATGAGCTTATGATGGTTTTCCTGAAAGAGATGAAGTAGCTTTATCAACCATGTAGCCTACTGAAGCCTCACTGATTATGTAGTCCTTGGGGTCCATGTCATGTGACTTCCATGTAAGTTATGTGTCATTTAATGACTGATACTTTCTGAGAAGTGCATCCTTAGGCAATTTCATCACTGTGCAAACATCATAGAGTGCACATACACAAACCTAGGTGGTAGTGTCTTCTACACTCCTAGGCTATATAACATAGCGTATTGCTCCTAGGCTTCAAAACTATATAGCATGTAACTGTACTGAATACTGTAGGCAGTTGTAACACCATGATAAGTATTCGTGTATCTAAACATAGCTAAACAGAAAAGGAACAGTATTTGATACAGTACAGATTATGATATTATAATCTTATGGAACCACCATCATTAATGAGGTCCACCATTGACTGAAACATCATCATGCAAAGCAGGACTGTATAGTCAATATGTTATAAGGACATCCTTTGGTACTTCAATAACTAAGCCCTTGTGAATGAGACCTGCTGATTCTGCCATGATACTTATCGTAGAGAAAATGTTAACTTTCTCTATGGGTGCTTGAAGAAGATACTCAGACAACTAACTAAACGAGATGAGAAATAAGATAAAAATGTGGGCCAGGTGTCGTGGCTCACACCTGTAATCTCAACACTTTGGGAGGCTGAGGCGGGTGGATCACCTGAGGCCAGGAGTTCAAGACCAGCCTGACCAACATGGAGAAACCCCATCTCTACTAAAAATACAAAATTAGCCAGGAGTGGTGGCGCGTGCCTGTAATCCCAGCTACTCGGGAGGCTGAGGCAGAATTGCTTGAACCTGGGAGCAGAGGTTGTGGTGAGCCGAGATCGTGCCATTGCCCTCCAGCCTGGGCAATGAGTGAAACTCTGTCTCAAAACAAAAAAGAAGGAAAAAAGAAAAATAAGATAAAAATCCACCCTGGGCTGGACGTGGTGGCTCACGCCTGTAATCCCAACACTTTGGGAGGCTGAGGCAGGAGGATCACTTGAGCCCAGGAGTTCAAGACCAGCCTGGGCAACACAGTGAGACCCCTGTCTCTATTAAAAGTTTTTAAAATTAGCCACATGTGGTGGCACGTGCCTTCAGTCCCAGCTACTTGGGGGGCCAAGGTAAGAGTATCCCTTGAGCCTATGAGTTCAAGGGTGCAGTGAGTATGATCGTGCCACTGCACTCCAGCCTGGGTGACAGAGACCCTGTCAAAAAAAAAAAGAGAGAGAGAGGAAGAGGGGTAGGGAGGCAGGGAGGAAGGAAAGGAAAAGGAAAGGGAATAGAGGGGAAGGGAAGAAACCAGGCGGGTGGCTCACACCTGTAATCCCAGCACTTTGGGAGGCTGAAGCAGGTGGATTACTTGAGGTCAGGAGTTTGAGACCAGCCTGGCCAACTTTGTGAAAACTCATCTCTACTAAAAATCCAAAAATTAGCTGGGCATGGTGGTGGGCGCCTGTAATCCCAGCTACTCAGGAGGCTGAGGCAGGAGAATAGCTTGAACCTGGAGGCAGAGGTTGCAGTGAGCCGAGACTGTTCCACTGCACTCCAGCCTGGGTGACAGAGTGAAATTCCGCCTCAAAAAAAAAAAAAAAAAAAAAAAAATTCACTCCGGCAATGCATGAATGGACTGTATCAGAACCTAGTTAAGAAGAAGTTATTGGGTACCAAACTGTGACTAGTATAGGAAATACTGATGGCTAGTGCCACATCTATTGTATCCCACAATTCTGCTAATGTGAGAATATATAAGAAAAAACTAATTTAGTTTCTCCTGTACTGTCACTCAACAATCAACACAGAATACTTTTGTGACCTCTGGTCACCAAAATGTGTGTGGGGATTTTTCCCCACCAACAATCCATCAATCAGTTCTTTTCTGCAATGGATAGTAGCTGGGTGTTCTCTAATTCAATTCTCACGCTACCTGGAGAGCCTCGGATCTCACAGGTTGAGGACTGAGTCCTACGAGACCGAGCCCCGCTTAGGATGCTGATTGCGAGCCCCAGGTCGTTTTTACCGGCTATAAGGACGGTTCCCACAACCTCCTCCTTGGGATCAATTAATTTGCTAGAATGGCTCACACAACTCAAGGAAGCACTTATTTTTGTTTACTGGTTTATTACAAAGGATATTAATTTTTAATTTGTTTTGCTTATTTTTATATTTAAAAAATTTGTTTACAGACAAGGTCTCACTGTGTTACCCAGGCTGATTTTAAACTCCTGGGCTCAAGCATGAGTCACCACACCTGGCTACAAAGGATATTTTCAAGGATGCAAATAAACAACCAGATAGAGAGATGCATAGGGCTAGGTATGGAGGAAGGGGACCAGGCGTCCACGCCGTCCCTGGGCACGCCACTCTCCAGGAACCTCTACCTGTTCAGCCATCCAGAAGCTCTCTGAACCCTGCCCTTTTGGGTTTTTACTGAGGCTTCATTACATAGGAATGATTGATTAAACCGTTGGCCATTTGATAGTCAGCTTAACCTTCAGCACCTCTCCCCTCCCTGGAAGTTCCAGCCCTCTGGGAATGTGGCTGGTTCCCCTGGCAACCAGATCCCCATCCTCTGTAGCCATCCTGATTTTCGCCTCATTAACATAAACTCAGGTGTCTTGAAGAGTTTGGTAAAAATAACAAAGATTGGCCGGGCGCGGTGGCTCACACCTGTAATCCCAGCACTTTGGGAGGCCGAGGCGGGCGGATCACGAAGTCAGGAGATCGAGACCATCCTGGCTAACACGGTGAAACCCTGTCTCTACTAAAAATACAAAAAATTAGCCGGGCGAGGTGGCGGGCGCCTGTGGTCCCAGCTACTCGGGAGGCTGAGGCAGGAGAATGGTGTGAACCCAGGAGGCGGAGCTTGCAGTGAGCCAAGATTGCGCCACTGCACTCCAGCCTGGGCGATAGCAAGACTCCATCTCAAAAAAAAAAAAGATTGTCTGTCTTCCACCTTTATTACTCAAGCTTTTCCTGAACTGCTTCAAGACTCAGGACAAAAGGCCTTTAACAAAAGATATTGCTCTAGTCACTTAGGAAATGACAAGGCTTACAGGAGCTGAGAACCAGGAATAGTGGAGGAAAACCAAAATATATACATCATAACATCACATAATGTATTAACATTTGTAGAGTCGGCCACGTGCGGTGGCTCATACCTGTAATCCCAGCACTTTGGGAGGCCGAAGCAGGTGGATCACCTGAGGTCAGGAGTTTGAGACCAGCCTGGCCAACATGGTGAAACCCCATCTCTACTAAAAATACAAAAATTAGCCAGGTGTGGTGGCATGTGCCTGTAGTCCCAGCTACTCAGGAGGCTGAGGCAGGAGAATCACTTGAACCCGTGAGGTGGAGGTTACAGCGAACTGAGATTTCACCACTGCACTCCATCCTGGGTGACAGAGTGAGACTCTGTCTCAAAAAGAAAAAAAAAAAGAAATTGCCTGAAGGTGGGTGCAGCTGCGTACTCCTGTAGTTCCAGCTACTCGGGACGCTGAGTCGGGAGGATCATGTGAGCCCAGGAGTTGGGAGTCCAGCCCTGGCAACATAGAGAGACGGTATCTCTAAATAAATGAATAGCTTGATAACAAATCAGCACTGAGTATTGGCATTAAGTAGAGAGTTGAGCATCTCTCAGCAAAAGTTTTTTCAGGGCCTCTGGCTTGGGACAGGACCAGGACGGGGGGTGGAGCAGTGGGATCTTCCACTTGTGTGGCACAAGGCAGTCCCTTGAAACTGTTTTCTCTTGTTGTTCTGCTTATTTCAGTTGCTTGTTTGCTAGGAGGGTGCCTCCACCCTCAGAGCACAGACACACACACACACACACACACACACACACACACACCCTGCCTTTTTCCTCACAGACATCCCAAGAGCATTCTCTGAGCATTATTTTTGGGGAAGCCAATATAAAAAGGCTGCCCACTCCCCTGGCAGTTGAGCTCAGGATTCAAATATTTATGTTTGGCAAAAAGCAAGGGGAAAATTTTTCTGGAGATGACCTCTCCCTTGACTTTCAGCTTGTTCTATAATTGGGCTTTTGAGAATATGTGACCATTCTCTGAAAAAAAAAAAAAAAAAAAAGAAAGAAAGAAACGTTAAATTCAGTAGTTTCTATCTGGACCCTAGAGTTAAGTGTGTCCCTCACGTTGAAATCCTGATTCCACAGAGGAACTGCCTTAAAAATATCAATTCAACTCATTTTTGTGTTTTCAGTATAGATCAATCCTCTTCTCTCCTCTCCCCACAAAATGTCAGGCTCATCAGAGGATCTTGGCTTTCTGGCCACTTCCTGGACCCCCACAGGGTACAACTGCTGTGAGTTGGCAGCACCTCCAAGTTCCCCATTGTGGCTCTTTTATCTACTTATTTATTTTTGGGACAGGGTCTCTCTCTGTCACCCATGCTCGAGTGCAGTGGTGCGAACACTGCTCACTGCAACTTCGACCTCCCAGGCTCAAGTGATCCTTCTGCCTCAGCCTTCTGAGTAGCTGGGACTACAGGTGTGCACCACCACACTGGACTAATTTTTTTTTATTATTTTTTTGTAGAGACGGACTCTCACTACGTTGTCCAGGCTGGTCTTGAACTCCTGGGTTCAAGCGGTTGTCCCACCTCGGCCTCACAAAGTGTTGGGATTACAGGCATTAGCCACTGCACCCAGCCCATCATAGCTCTTTTTTTCTTTTTGAGATGGAGTCTCACTCTGTCACCCAGGCTGGAGGGCAGTGGCGAGATCTCAGCTTACTGCAATCTCTGCCTCCCGGTTCAAGCAATTCTCCCGTCTCGGCCTCCCAAGTAGCTGGGACTATAGGAGTGCACAACCACGCCCAGCAAATTTTTGTATTTTTAGTAAAGACAGGGTTTCACCATGTTGGCCAGGCTGGTCTTAAACTCCTGACCTCAGGTGAACTGCCCACCTCGGCCTCCCAAAGCGCTAGGATTACAGGCGTGAGCCACCGTGCCTGGTCCCATCTTAGCTCTTATAATACCATATATAATATGATTTATCTGTGTCTTCCATACCAGACATTTAAATTTTATGAGAATGGGGCCAAGATTATCACGTTCATTTTGCACCCCCAGTGCCTAACTAGTGCCTCAGACCAGGCAAATGTTAGGTAGGATTCAACACTGAGATGGGAGGGAAAGGTGTTTCCATTGGAGGAACTGGCAGGACCACATACAAAGGTACAGACCTGGAAGAGTGACAAGGAGCATGAATGTGGTTTGCTTCAGCCTGAAGGGACTAAGAGGAGGTAAGATGGGGTGATTATGATGTGAGTGTGAGTTTAAGGCAGTGGTCATCAGAACTTGAAATAGTTACAATTCGTGCAATTTCTGGTGTATGATAAATGCTTTACACATATTTTCCTTCCCTCCCTCCCTCCCTCGCTCGCTCCCTTGCTCGCTCGCTCCCTTCCTCTCTCCCTCCCTCCCTCCCTTCCTTCCTTCCTTTTTTGAGAGTCTCGCTCTGTGCCCAGGCTGGAGTGCAATGGCACAATCTCAGCTCACTGCAACCTCTGCCTCCCGGATTCAAGCAATTCTCCTGCCTCAGCCTCCCAAGTAGCTGGGACTACAGGCGCACGCCCACACGCCAGGCTAATTTTTTGTATTTTAGTAGAGATTGGGTTTTACTGTGTTGCCCAGGCTGGTCGTGAACTCCTGAGCTCAGGCAATCCGCTCACCTCAGCCTCCCAAAGTGCTAGGATTACAGGCGTGAGCCTGTACACATATTTTCATCAAAACTTAGAGTCTTTTTTTTTTTTTTTTTGAGATGGAGTCTCGCTCTGTCGCCCAGGCTGGAGTGCAGTAGCTCCATCTCGGCTCGCTGCAAGCTCCACCTCCCAGGTTCACACCATTCTCCTGCCTCAGCCTCCTGAGTAGCTGGGACTACAGGCGTCTGCCACCATGCCTGGCTAATTTTTTGTATTTTTATTAGAGATGGGGTTTCACCGTGTTAGCCAGGATGGTCTTGATTTCCTGACCTCATGATCCGCCCGCCTCAGCCTCCCAAAGTGCTGGGATTACAGGCGTGAGCCACCACGCCCGGCTAACTTAGAGCCTTCTTTCTTTTTTTTTTTTGAGACAGAGTTTCACTCTTGTTGCCCAGGCTGGAGTGCAGCGGCGTGATCTCAGCTCACTGCAACCTCCGCCTCCCGGATTCAAGCGATTCTCCTGCCTCAGCCTCCCGAGTAACTGGGATTACAGGTGCCCGCCACCATACCTGGCTAATTTTTTGTATTTTTGGTAGAGATGCGGTTTCACCATGTTGGCCAGGCTGGTTTTGAACTCCTGGCCTCAAGCAATCCACCTGTCTCGGCCTCCCAAAGTTCTGGGATTACAAGTATGAGCCACTGCACCCGGCCAAAAGTTTACAGCCTTCTTAGACAAGGTGGCATGAGGAAAAAAATGTGGTTTGGAGCCACAGATCTAGCTCTTTCCATTTGTAGAAAATATTACTTAACTAGCAAAACCAGTCCCCATGGCCAAACCAATCAGTCAAATGGAGTTATTTTGTTTTTTTGTTTTGTGTTGTGTGTGTTTTTGTTTTGTTTTGTTTTGAGATGGGGTCTTGCTCTGTCACTCAGGCTGGAGTGCAGTGGCACAATCCTAGCTCACTGCAGCCTCAAATCCCCGGGTTCAAGCAATCCTCCCACCTCAGCCTCCTGAGTAGCTGGGACTGAAGGTGCACACCACCACACCCAGCTAATTTCCAGCTAATTTTTGTTTGTTTGTTTGTTTGTTATTTATACAGACAGGGTCTCCCTGTGTTGCCCAGGCTGGTCTCAAACTCCTAGGCTCAAGCAATCCTCCTGCCTCAGCCTCCCAAAGTGCTGGGAATACCGTTATGAGCTACCACACCTGGCTTATCTGTGACTTCTAATTCTTTTGTTGTTGTTGTTGTTTTGAGACAGGGTCTTACTCCTGTTGCCCAAGCTGCAGTGCAACGGTGTGATCTCGGCTTACTGCAACCTCTGCCTCCCAGGCTCAAGCTGATCCTCCCACTTTAGTGGCCTGAGTAGCTGGGACTACAGGCGCGTGCACCACCACACCCAGCTAATTTTCGTATTTTTAATAGAGACAGGGTTTTTGCCATGTTGCTCAGGCTGGTCTCGAACTCCTAGGCTCAAGTGATCTGCCTGCCTCAGCCTCTGGAAGTGCTGGGATTACAGGTGTGAGCCACCATGCCCGGTCGTGACTTCCAATTCTAAGAAGCTTGCCATGAATTTGTTAAGATGAAATAAGGTGCAGGCCGGGTGCGATGGCTCATGCCTGTAATCCCAGCACTTTGAGAGGCCGAGGTGGGCGGATCACCTGAGGTCGGGGGTTCAAGACCAGCCTGGCCAACATGGAGAAAACCCCATCTCTACTAAAAATACAAAAAATAACTGGTGGCGCGTGCCTGTAGTCCCAGCTACTCGCCAAGCTAAGGTGGGAGAATCGCTTGAACCTGGGAGACAGAGGTTGCAGTGAGCCGAGATCGCACCACTGCCCTACAGCCTGGGTGACAGAGTGAGACTCCATCTCCAAAAAGAAAAGAAATCAGGTGCTACCCTGTGAGTGTTTCTTACTTGGTTCTCAGGAGACCCTCCATCAGTCATGATGCTTCTCCAATTATCCCTTTGCTTGGGAAAATTGCACATAGCATAGTTCAGGATGGCTAAGGGATAGCGTTTTGTTTTTGATTTTTATTATTTTGTCTATTTATTTATTTTGAGACAGAGTCTTGCTCTATTGCCCAGGCTGGAGTGCAGTGGTGCAATCATGGTTCACTACAGCCTCAATCTGTTTGCTGTGAAGGCTAAGAGGACTTGGGAAGGGGAGGCTGGAAAAGAAAAATCAGCTCATTGCAAACCATTTTTAGGCAGATCCCTTTAAGGAAAGGGTACATTTGGTGGTTTAGAACCTGGAAATTGAGACTTGTAATACTACCTTGTTAAAAGAAAAACTTTAGGCCAGGCATGGTGGCTCATGCCTATAATCCCAGTGCTTTGGGAGACCAAGGTGAGAGGATCTCTTGCTGTCAGGATGTCAAGACAAGTCTGGGCAACACAGTGAGATCCCGTATCTACAAATAATTAAAAAATTAGCTGGGTGTGGTGGCATGCACCTGTAGTTTTAGCTACTTGAGTGGCTGAGGTGGGATCACTTGAGCCCAGGAAGTTGAGGCTGCAGTGAGCTATGATCATGCCACTGCACTCCAGCCTGGGTGACAGGAGCGAGACCCTGTCTCAAAAAAAAAGGGGTGGGGGACAAAATTGCCGGCTGAGGTGATAGCAAGGAACAGCATCAGCATGAAGAAAATGCACAGTGGTTCCATGCCTGCTGTCAAAGAGCGGGTGGTCTCACTGACACAGGGCACACAAGTAACAATAGTGAAAGATGAATAGTGCATGAATAATGCATAGAGGAAGGACAGTGAGGAAGAACTGTAGGAGAACAGAGAAAGGGCAATTTTTAAAACTCTGTTTTAGGCCAGGTGCAGTGACTCACGCCTACAATCCTAGCGTGTTGGGAGGCTGAGGTGGGCAGATCACCCGAGGTCAGGAGTTTCAGACCAGCCTGGCCAACACGTTTGAAACATCATCTCTACTAAAAATACAAAAATGTGGGGCCAGGTGCAGTGGCTCACTCCTGTAATCCCAGCACTTTGGAAGGCCAAGGCGGGCGGGTCACAAGGTCAGGAGATCGAGACCATCCTGGCCAACACGGTGAAACCCCATCTCTACTAAAAATACAAAAAATTAGCCAGGCATGCTGGCGCACACCTGTAGTCTCAGCTACTCAGGAGGCTGAGGCAGGAGAATCACTTGAACCCAGGAGGCAGAGGTTGCAGGGAGCCGAGATCGCACCACTGCACTCCAGCCTGAGCGACAGAGTGAGAATCTTAAAAAAAAAAAAAATTAGCCAGGCGTGGTGGCGGGCACCTGTAATCCCACCTACTCAGGAGGCTGAGGCACGATAATCACTTGAACCCAGGAGGTGGAGGTTCAAGTGCAGTGAGCCGAGATTGTGCCACTGCACTCCAGCCTTGGTGACAGAGTGAGACTCTGTCTCAAAAAAAAAAAAAAAAAAAAGGAAAAAAAAAATCTGTTTTAAAACGTGTTGCCTGCAGAAACAGCTGAATTTTCAGCAAGGCCCTAATGGGGCTCTAAATGGCCTCACCACTCACCACAGTATTTTCATTTTCAAATTCCACACATTGTTTGGTCATGTTTCTCCTTCTCCATCTTTTACCACAAAATGGACATTTCCCTTCTGATTTGGGAGACTGTGTCTTCTTAGAAGAAACATCTAAAAATGGGAAAGCTTGTGATTAAGAAGAATTTACATCTATAGTCCTGGTCTTTCGAAGATATCTACAGAATCTTCAAAATGTTAAAATGTCCAGGGAAGAAGGAAGTTAAGGGAAGTAATTTGAGTAGCTTCCCTATTTTCAGAAATTCTGTTACAACCAAATTTTCCCAGAGAGGTTTTTTTTTTTCTTTTGAGATGGAGTTTCATTCTTGTTGCCCAGGCTGGAGTTCAATGGCGTGATCCCAGAAAGGGGATTCTTTAAAGTTCACAAAGAACATCATAGTAAGGCATAATACCTTATAGTTGTGTCTAATGGATATAATATCAAAGAGTTTTCATGATCTTATCCCTGCATTCCCACCAGTCATGTCTCCACTGTGTGTAAGGATGGAAAACGAGGTCGAGGGCCATCCCAGACTCACAGTCTGAACAGGAGCTCAGACCTCCTGATAAATACTATGTTGGGAAGGGACTCTGAAGCATCCTCCTGGATGCTTGCTCAGATCACACCTTCCTTATAATAACTTTATAATAACACCCTAGGTATTATTTTAGCTATTTAACAGAAAAAAAACAAGACTTGGAGAAGATAAATATACTCATCAAGTACACAGTGACTAAGTGGCAGAGCTATAATTCAACCCAGGCCTGTCTTACTCAGAGCCTGTTTTAGTGCCTGGGAAGTAAATGATAATTTTTTTTTTTTTTTTTTTTGAGACGGAGTCTTGCTCTGTCACCCAGGCTGGAGTGCAGTGGCACAATCTCGGCTCACTGCAAGCTCCGCCTCCTGGGTTCACGCCATTCTCCTGCCTCAGCCTCTCCGAGTAGCTGGGATTACAGGCGCCCGCCACCACGCCCGGCTAATTTTTTGTATTTTTAGTAGAGACGGGGTTTCACCGTGGTCTCGATCTCCTGACCCCGTGATCTGCCCGCCTCGGCCTCCCAAAGTGCTGGGATTACAGGCGTGAGCCACCGCACCCGGCCGTAAATGATAATTTTTGATAAGACAGTTTCAGTACAGTGGTCAAGACAGAAGACAAATTACAAGGGGTTTATTCACTTATTCATCACATGTTTATTGTAGAGGGTGAAACGTCCAGCTATGGCAGTGTGAAGAGGTGGACAAATTCTTTCCTTAAAAAGTAATGACAAAGGTGGAAAAAATTGACAAAAATGACCATTTCTGGCACTCTGAAAATTGATCAAAGGCGTGTAATAATCTGAGAAACAGCCAGGCATGGTGGCTCACACCTGTAATCCCAGCACTTTGGGAGGCCAAGGTGGGAGGATCACTTGAGGCCAGGAGTCTGAGACCAGCCTGGGCAACATAGTAAGACTCCCATCTTTACAAAAAATAAAAATAAAAAAATTAGCCAGGCAGTGGTGGCACATGCCTGTAGTCACAGCTACTCAGGAGGCTGAGGTAGAAGGATTACTTGAGGCTAGGAATTTGAAGCTGAATTGAGCTCTGATCACTGCACCCCAACCTGGATGAAAAAAATCTGAGAAACGTTTATGTTTGAGTAACTGCTGAACTTTTGTAATAACAGTGGGAATCTGTGGCATCTTGCCTGGGGATGCTCCCATTCTCAGCTGTCCCTTCAGCTCCGTCAGCAAGGGGATTTTGCCAGGGTGGGGACTGCTGTAACAACCAGCCTTGCAGCTACACTCAAAGAGGGCCTACTTGATTTGGAGCAGGGCAGGAGCAAAGGTTCTACTAACCTGAGGTTACAGTTCTGGCTGGGGCAAGCATCTTCCTGGCTAAACTTCTACACATTTACAGTAGATAACAGAGGGCCCAAGACTGCCACATACCTCTTCTTCTTTTTTTTTTTCTTTTCTGAGATGGAATCTCACTCTTTCGCCCAGGCTGGAGTGCAGTGGCGCGATCTCAGCTACCTGCAACCCCAGCCTCCCAAGTTCAAGCGATTCTCCTGCCTCAGCCTCCCAAGTAGCTGGGACTACAGGCATGCGCCAGCACCTAATTTTTGTATTTTTTAGTAGAGATCGGGTTTCACCATGTTGGCCAGGCTGGTCTCAAATTCCTGATCTCGAGTGATCTGCCCGCCTCGGCCTCCCAAAGTGATAGGATTACAGGCATGAGCCACTGCACCTGGCCTAATTGCCACATACTTCTGCCTGACCCTGGGGCAGCCTGCCTAGAGAAAATGTGATGGGAGAACCCAACAGAGAATAAAAGTAAAAGCCCAGATAGAATTGAAAATGGCCTGAACTTGGCCGGGCACGGTGGCTCACGCCTGTAATCCCAGCACTTTGGGAGGCTGAGGCGGGCGGATCACGAGGTCAAGAGATCGAGACCATCCTGGCTAACACGGTGAAACCCCATCTCTACTAAAGTACAAAAAATTAGCCAGGCGAGGTGGCAGGCACCTGTAGTCCCAGCTACCTGGGAGGCTGAAGCAGGAGAACTGCTTGAACCTGGGAGGCAGAGGTTGCAGTGAGCCAAGATAGAGCCACTACACTCCAGCCTGGTGACAGAGCAAGACTCCGTCTCAAAAGTAAAAAAAAAAAAAAAGAAAGTGGCTCACGCCTGTAAGCCCAGCACTTTGGGAGACTGAGGCTGGCGGATCACCTGAGGTCAGGAGTTCGAAACCAGCCTGGCCAACAAGGTGAAACTCGTCTCTACTAAAAATACAAAAATTAGCTGGGCGCGGTGGCGGTGCCTGTAGTCCCAGCTACTCAGGAGGCTGAGGCAGAAGAATCACTTGAACCTGGGAGGCAGAGGTTACAGTGAGCTGAGACCGGGTCATTGTACTTCAGCCTGGGCAACAACAGCGAAACTCTGTCTCAAAAAAAAAAAAAAAAAAAAAAAAAAAAAAAAAAGAAAAGGGTCGGGCGTGGTGGCTCACGTCTATATATAATCTCAGAACTTTGGGAGGCTGAGGCGGGCGGATCACGAGGTCAGGAGATCGAGACCATCCTGGCTAACACAGTGAAACCCCGTCTCTATTAAAAATTCAAAAAAAATAATTAGCTGGGCGTGGTGGCGGGTGCCTGTAGTCCCAGCTACTCAGGAGGCTGAGGCAGGAGAATGGTGTGAATCCGGGAGGCGGAGCTTGCAGTGAGCCGAGATGGCGTCACTGCACTCCAGCCTGGGTGACAGAGCGAGACTCCGTCTCAAAAAAAAAAGAAAAAAGAAAAAAGAAAAAAAAAGTTAGAAATCAACAACAGAAAGAGATCTGGGAAATCTTTATGTATTTGGAAATAAAACAGACTTCTAAATAGCACATAGGTCAAAAGCCATTTCACAAGGGAAATCTTAAAATATTTTGAACTGAGTAAAAATGAAAATACAACATATCAAAATTTATGGGAAGCAGCTAGAAGTGCTTAGAGGAAAACATGTATATAAGAAGAAAAGAAAGGTCTCAAATCAAATTAAGCTTCTACCTTAAGAAAATAAAAAGAAGGCCAGGTGCGGTGGCTCATGCCTGTAATCCCAGCACTTTGGGAGGCCGAGGCGGGCCGATCACCTGAGCTTGGGAGTTTGAGACCAGCCTGACCAACATAGACAAACCCCGTCTCTAGCAAAAATACAAAATTAGCCGGGTGTGGTGGCGCATGCCCGTAATCCCAGGTACTCGGGAGGTGGAGTCAGGAGAATCGCTTGAACCCGGGAGGCGGAGGTTGTGGTGAGCTGAGATGGCGCCACTGCACTCCAGCCTGGTCGACAAGAGTGAAACTCCCTCTCTAAATAAATAAATAAAAGATCAAACTAAACCCAAGGCAAGCAAAAAAGAGGAAATAAAGATTAGAGCAGAAATCAATGAAACAAAACAGCAATATAGAAAATCAAGGAACAAAAAGTTGTTTCTTTGAATAAAATAACAATGGCTGGGCATGGTGGCTCACACCTATAATCCTAGCACTTTGGGAAGCAGAGGCAGGTGGATCACTTGAGCCCAGGAGTTGGAGACCAGCCTGGGTAACAGGGTGAACACCGTCTCTTCCAAAAAAATACAAAAATTAGCCAGTCATGTGGTGGCACGTGCCTGTAGTCCCAGCTACTCGGGTGGGGATGCTCATGAGATAGAATTGCTTGAGCCTGAGAGGTTGAGGCTGCAGTGAGCTGAGGTCATGCCACTGCACTCCCGCAGGCAATAGAGCAAAACATTGTCTCCAAAATAATAATAATAATAATATTAGCCAAGGAAAAAAATTTTTAAAAAAGACCAGGCATGGTGGCTCATGCCTGTAATTCCAACACTTTTGGAGGCCGAGGCGGGTGGATCACTTGAGGTCAGGAGTTTGAGACCAGCCTGGCCCAACGTGGTGGAACCCCATCTCTACTAAAAATACAAAAATTAGCTGGGTGTGGTGGTGGGCACCTGTAATCCCAGTTACTCAGGAGGCTGAGGCAGGAGAATCGCTTGTACCCGGGAAGCGGAGGTTGCAGTGAGCCGAGATCGTGCCACTGCACTGCAACCTGGGCGACAGAGTGAGACTCCATCTCAAAAAATAATAATAATAAATTTGTTTTAAAAAAGAGAAGACACAAATTACCAATATCTAGAATGAAAGAGAGGACATCAATTTCTGCCCTACAAAAATTAAAATTATAAAAGTATATTATGGGGCCAGACATGGTGGCTCATGACTATAATTCCAACACTTTGGGAGGCTGAGGTGGGCAGATTGCTTGAGCCCAGGAGTTCCAGAACAGCCTGGGTAACAGTGAGGCCCCATCTCTACCATACACACACAAAAAGTATAATATTAACAACTTTATACCAGTACATTAGGCAATTTAAGGAAATGAAAAATCCCTAGAAAGGCACAAATTATCAAGACCAACTCAAGAAGAAATAGGATATCCAAACATACCTATATCAAGTGGTTAAAAAAATGAATTTAAAAAACAATCTTCCAGCTAGGCATGGTGGCTCACACCTGTAATCCCAGCACTTTGGGAGGCCATGGCAGGTAGATCACTTGAGGTTGGGAGTTCAGGACCAGCCTGGGCATTATGGCGAAACCCCCGTCTCAACCAAAATGTACAAAAATTACCCGGGTGGGGTGGCACACACCTATAGTCCCAGCTACTTGGGAGGCTGAGGTGGGACAATAACTTGAACTAGGGAGGTGGAGGTTGCAGTGAGCTGAGATTGTACCACTATACTCCAGCCTGGGGCAACAGAGTGAGACCCTGTCTCAGAAACAAATAAATGAACAAACAAAAACAATCTAACAGTCTTCCCACAAGAGCCCAGCCCAGATGGCTTCATTGGTAAATTCCATTAAATATTTAAAGAACCAATAATACAAATATTCAACAAATTATTTCAGAAATTAGAGGAGGAACACTTCCTAATTTATTCTATAAATTCAATATTACTGTGATACTAAAACCAGATAAAGACACTGTAAGAAAAGTATATATCAATATCCTTATAAATATTGATACAAAAGTCGTCTGCAAACCAAATTCAGCAACATATAAAAGAGATTATAGGCCGGGCCTGGTGGCTCACCTTGTAATCCTAGCACTTTGGGAGGCCTAGATGGATGGATCACTTGAGGTCAGCAGTTCAAGACTAGTCTAGCTAACGTTGTGAAACCCCTGTCTCTACTAAAAATATAAAAATTAGCAGGGCGGTGGCGGGTGCCTTTAATCACAGCTACTTTGGAGGCTGGGGCAGAAGAATCGCTTGAGCCCAAGAGGTGGAGGTTGTAGTGAGCTGAGATGGCACCACTGCACTCCAGTTTGGGTGACAGAGCGAGACTCGGTATTTAAAAAAAAAAAAAAAAAAAAAAAAAAGATTATACAACACGACCAAGTTGTATTTATTCCAAGGATGCATGGTTGGTTTAAATTCTAAAATCAATTAATGTAATATACAATATTAATAAAGGACAAAAGCTACATGATCATCTCAATCGATGCAGAAAAAACATTTGACAAAATCCAACCCATTCATGATAAAAACTCAACGAACTAGGAATAGAAGGGAATATCCTTAACCAGATAAGGGGCTTCTAAGAAAAACCAACAGCAAACATTCTGAGTCTGTCAGCTGGTGAATGGGTAAATAAAATATGCTACATCCATACAATGCAATACTGTTCAGCGGTAAGAAGGAATGAAGGATGAATGCATGCTACCATATAGATTAAACTCCAGAATATGAGGGTAGGTGGCAGAAACCAGATGCACAGGTTAGGATGTTTTTGCTCTGTAAGGCATTAACCAGTTTTGTATCTACCTATAAATTTTATTCTAATAAAATTTTAAGTGTCTTTCCTAATAAAATATGTAAACTCCTGCTCTTCAAGTGCTCTTTTCACCAGCTTGACCATTTTACTGCTTCCTTTAGTTAATAAAACTTGGTGCTTATTCTATATTTGTATGACAGTCATAATCTTAACTTTTTCAAAATTATATTTTAACAAGGAAGACATAGCAGTAGGGGCTTGTGGACATTCTTTTCTGACTGCTTCTATTTTCTCAGTGAATAAGGGTGAAAAGTCATGAACTGAGAGTGAGAATAGGGAGAAGGTTTGGGGGAAGTTGAGGGTAGTGAAGAAGATATTACAAAAAGACTTTTAGAGTCTGGCCAACATGGTGAAACCCCATCTCTACTAAAAATACAAAAATTGGTCGGGCGCGGTGGCTCACACCTGTAATCCCAGCACTTTGGGAGGCCGAGGCGGGTGGATCACGAGGTCAGGGGATCGAGACCATCCTCACTAACATGGTGAAACCCCGTCTCTACTGAAAAAATACAAAAGATTAGCCAGGCATGGTGGCAGGCGCCTGTAGTCCCAGCTACTCGGGAGGCTGAGGCAGGAGAATCACTTGAACCTGGGAGGCGGAGGTTGCGGTGAGCTGAGATCATGCCATTGCACTCCAGCCTGGGGCAACAAGAGGGAGACTCCATCTCAAAACAGAAACAAAAACAAAAATTAGTCAAGTGTGGTAGGCCTCTGTAATCCCAGCCACTTGGGGAGGCTGAGGCAGGAGAATTCCTTGAACCCGAGAGGTGGAGGTTGCAGTGAGCCGAGATTGCAGCACCACTGCACTCCAGCCTGGGTAGCAGAGCCAGACCCTATCTTAAAAAAAAAAAAAAAAAAAAAAAAAAAAAAAAAAAAAAAAAAGACGTTCAGGAGAGTGGGAAAGTGAAAAATTAAGGGAAATTCCGGATGACTGCTGAGCAATATAAACCCCGCTGGAGGTTAGTAGTCATGAATTTTAAACGGAACTCTCAGCATACCATAGCCATGCCTGCAGGCATGGAGTAGGCAGAGTAAGATTTAATCAGGTTATTGGGTTTTGCTAAATGAGCACAAACAAGAAAGTAAAGCATGTCGGCCGGGCGCGGTGGCTCACGCCTGTAATCCCAGCACTTTGGGAGGCTGAGGCGGGCGGATCACGAGGTCAGGAGATCGAGACCATCCTGGCTAACACGGTGAAACCCCGTCTCTACTAAAAATACAAAAAATTAGCCGGGCGAGGTGGCAGGCGCCTGTAGTCCCAGCTACAAGGGAGGCTGAGGCAGGAGAATGGCGTGAACCCCGGGGGGCGGAGCCTGCAGTGAGCCGAGATCGCGCCACTGCACTCCAGGCTGGGTGAAAGAGCGAGACTCCGTCTCAAAAAAAAAAAAGAAAGTAAAGCATGACAGTTGGTAGGTGTAAGCTACAATGGAAGCTAAGGAAGGAGACCTGAGGATGTAGCGGAATAGAGGACAGTGCACACGTGGGCGTGTCAATGTCTTGTAAGTCCCCTTTAGGCAGAGGGTTGTGGGTATTGGTTTCATAGAGCTAAAAAGCGGGAGATTGTGGTTGGAAGGTGGGATGCTTAAAATTGAAATCATGAAGGGAGGGGGCGTGGGGAGGGGATACTCATTTTATTTTTGAGAGAGGGTTTCACTCTTGCCCAGGCTGGAGTGCAGTGGCACCAACATGGCTCACTTGAACTCTTGGGCTCAAGCGATCCTCCCACCTCAGCCTCCCCAGTAGCTGGGACTACAGGCATGCACCACCACACCATGCTAATTTTAAATTTTTTTGTAGAGACAGGGTCTCACTAGGTCATCCAAGCTGGTCTTGAATTCTTGGACTCAAGCGATCTTCCTGCTTCTGCCTCCCAAAGTGGACTATAATTTTATTTGAACAGTAACTCAAACTGGTACTGAAACTAGATTTCAGTCCCAATTTGTCTAAACAAAAGAAAGTGAAGGGTCGAGAAAAAGGGTTAAATTATGAAGCAAGATCGCAGAGCCTGTGAGCAGGAATACAGAGCTGGGGCACAGGTGGATAGGACTAGTATTAATAAAATCAGGGACGGGGAGCCCTACAGAGATAGAAGAGAGGATAAAAGCAGGAAGGGGAGCTGGGTGCGGTGACTCACGCCTGTAATCCCAGCAGTTTGGGAGACCGAGGCGGACGGATCACCTGAGGTCGGGAGTTCAAGACCAGCCTGACCAACATGGAGAAACCCCGGCTCTACTAAAAATACCAAATTAGCCGGGCGTGGTGGTGCATGCCTGTAATCCCAGCTACTCGGGAGGCTGAGGCAGGAGAATTGCTTGAACCCGGGAGCCGGAGGTTGCGGTGAGCCAAGATCACGCCATTGCACTCCAGCCTGGGCAACAAGAGTGAAACTCTGTCTCAAGAAAAGAAAAAAAAATTAGCCGAGTGTCGTGGTGCATGCCTGTAATCCCAGCTACTCAGGAGGCTGAGGCAGAGAATCACTTGAACTTGGGAAGTGGAAGCTGCATTGAACGGAGATCATGCCACTGCACTCCAGCCTGGGCAACAGAGCGAGGCTCCATCTCAAAAAAAAAAAAAAAAAAAAAAAAAGCAAATGAATTGTCAAATGAGGAGATATACAGGGTGAGGTCTGGAAGGCTCCTGAGTGCAGCAGCTTCTGTCCTTTGAGTGTAGTGGAGCTGGGGTGCACAACCCTCCTGGCAAGCGGATATGTTCTTGTTTACCAACTTGGAACTCTGGGAACCCGGTAGTTTAGGGATTTTTATGGAGGCTTCATCACGTAGGCATGATCACTTTTTAACTCAATCCCTAGTCCTTCTCCCCTCCCTGGAGGATGGGGGATGTGGCTAAATTTTCAAGCTTCTAATCATGACTTTGTCTTTCTGGTGACCAGACCCTATCCTGAAGCTATCCAGCAAGCCATCAAGAGACCCTCATTAGTACAAAAGATGCTCCCATCACCCAGGAAGCTCCAAGGGATTTAGGAGCTCTGTGTCAGGAACTTGGTGCAGAGGCAAAATACATCTATTTCTTTTTCTTTTATTTTTTAAGTAGAAATGGGGTCCCTCTGTGTTGCCCAGGGTGGTCTCAAACTCCTGAGCTCAAGTGATCCTACCACTTCAGCCTCCCAAAGTGCTGGGATTACAGGCTTGAGCCACTGCACCTGGCCTCAGGCTGTTTTAGAGCAAGTCTTATCTTCACACGGAATGCACATGGAGAAACCCAAAATACAACTACGGACCTTGCCAAAGGTTACTCTATTTAGTCACACTATAAGCCAGAATTCCTAGTAATTATAATGGCTCTGTGAGTTTACAGTGAATAGGCTAATTCAGTATTTTGTTATTCTAATCTTTACTTTTCTTACCCTGCAGTGCTTTTCCCTTTGTGTTTTATCTTGTCCTTGTCTTTAAAGGTCAAAATGATTCTGTTCCTTGCTAAGAAACCAACTACCACTTTCCCCAGCAGCTGAACTTATCTTTAAAAAATATATATATATATAGGCAGGGCGGGGTGGCTCACGCCTGTAATCCCAGCACTTTGGGAGGCCGAGGAGGGTGGATCACGACCTCGAGGTCAGGAGATCGAGACCATCCTGGCTAACATGGTGAAACCCCGTCTCTACCAAAAAGTATAAAAAATTAGCCGGGCGTGGTGGCATGTGCCTGTAATCCCAGCTACTCGGGAGGCTGAGACAGGAGAATGGCGTGAACCTGGGAGGCGGAGCTTGCAGTGAGCCGAGATGGCGCCACTGCACTCCAGCCTGGGTGACAGAGCGAGACTCTGTCTCAAAAAAATATATATATATATTTCTCTGATAGAGGTCTTGCTATGTTGCTCAGGCTGGTCTCAAACCTCTGGACTCATGTGATCCACCCACCTTGGTCTTCCAAAATGCTGGAATTACAGGCATGAACCACTCTACCCGGTAGATTCGTCTTTTTTTTTTTTTTTTTTCCCCCGAGACTGAGTCTCATTCTGCCCTCCAGGCTGGAGTGCAGTGACGCAATCTCAGCTCACTGCAACCTCCACCTCCCAGGTTCAAGCGATTCTCCATTCTCGTGTCTCAGCCTCTGGAGTAGCTGGGATTATAGGCGCCTGCCACCACGCCCGGCTAATTTTTATATTTTTATTAGAGACAGGGTTTCACCATGTTGGCCAGGCTGGTCTGGAACTCCTGACGTCACATGATCCGCCAGCCTCAGTCTCCCAAAATGCTGGGATTACAGGCGTGAGCCACCACGCCCAGCCACATTTATTTTAGGCTTCCACAGCAATGTGCCTGGGGCTAGGGCGTGGTGGCTGACATCTGTATTCCCAGCATTTGGGGAGGCTGAGGCCAGCGGGTGTGGTGGCGCGTGCCTGTAGTCCCAGCTACTTGGGAGGTCCAGGTGGGAGGATCACCTGAGCCTGGGACGTTGAGGCTGCAGTGAGCTACAATGGTGCCACTGCACTCCAGCCTGGGTGAGAGAGTGAGACCCTGTCTCAAAAACAAACAAACGAACAACACTAAAAGGAACTAGTGTGCTGGGGGTTAGGCCCTCCTGGCCTTGACCAAAGGCCATGAAACCCCCCAATGCAACTGAGCAAGTGAGCATCAGGGAAACAGGCTGTGTAGCTAGCTCGTCAGGTGATCTCTGTTCCAGGATAATTTTTTTTTTTTCCTCTGAAACGACTTTGGTTTATTATCAGTCATTTCATGCAGAGTAAAGAGAAAGAACAGCGTGAATTTAAAATTTGTTTCTTTGTTTTGAACAAAAATTATTTCTTCTCTTTCTTTTCCACAGTGTGTGAACCCAGCTCTGTCCCTTGGGTTCCGTACAAATAAATGGAGCAGCTGAGGGAAGTGGATAAGAAGTTGATTTTGTAGTTACAGGCTGTTCCGTATCACCCATTTACAAGGTCAGTGGGGACTGAAAGTGACCAAAACAGAGAACTATGTACTTTAAAATGAGGAAATCTTTATCTACCAGAAACACACAAAGAACTTTCAGGGGTTCTAAAGGGCTTATATTCCTGACTCCATTGGAACACAATATGCTGGAGGGTAAGGAAAAAAGTACATGGACTAGAGGATCAAAAACAGCAGAGTGTTGTAAAAACAGAGGGCTGCAAGTGCAGACCCTCATCTGTTAGAACCCTGTTCCAGCCTCCTTCCTTCACTGCATCTCCTGAGGGGTTTGGGGGCCATTGCAGATTTTGATGATTTGGGGAAATAAACATGTAATTAAAGTTGTAGATATGAAAGTGGTTCTAGGCCGGGCGCGGTGGCTCACGCTTGTAATCCCAGCACTTTGGGAAGCCGAGGCGGGTGAATCACGAGGTCAGGAGATCGAGACCACGGTGAAACCCCGTCTCTACTAAAAATATAAAAAAATTATCCGGGAGTGGTGGCGGGCGCCTGTAGTCCCAGCTACTCGGAGAGGCTGAGGCAGGAGAATGGCGTGAACCTGGGAGGCAGAGCTTGCAGTGAGCCGAGATTGCGCCACTGAACTCCAGCCTGGGCGACAGAGCGAGACTCTGTCTCAAAAAAAAAAAAAAAAAAAAAAAAAAAAAAAAAATTTAAGTGGTTCTATATTAATGTTCTTGGAGAGAAGACAGTAATTTAGGCCAGGAGCGGTGGCTCACACCTGTAATCCTAACACTTTAGGAGGCCGAGGCGGGTGGATCACTTGAGGTCAGGAGTTCAAGACCAGCCTGGCCAACATGATGAAACCCCGTCTCTACTAAAAATACAAAAATTAGCTGGGCATGGTGGTGGACGCCTATAATCCCAGCTACTTGGGAGTCTGCGGCAAGAGAATCACTTGAACCCAGGGGGCAGAGGTTGCAGTGAGTCCAGATCAAGCCACTCCATCTCAAAAAAAAAAAAAAGAAGACAGTGGTTTAGAAATGAAGGCCTTAAAGCCAACCTCCTGAGAGAAGGGTTGGGATTCCAAAGAAGGCTGGACTGCAGGCAGCATGCACTGCTGTGTGACCTCAGGGCAGTTCCCAAAGCCAGGCAGCCTCCATTTCCTCTCCTATAAAATGGAAGTGACAATAGTGTCTACCTCGTAGGGTTATCATGAAGAATAAATAAGTTAAAACATTTAAACTCCTCAGTCCAGGGATGAATACCTAGCATGCAGATACGGGTACTAGCAGTGGAGGGGCTGAGGAAAGGGGGCGGAAGGAGGCATTTATTTTTTTTTAAATTTTACGTTTGCAGGCCAGGCGAGGTACCTCAAGCTTGTAATTCCAGCACTTTGGGAGGCCAAGGTGGGAGGATTGCTTGAGGCCAGGAGTTTGAGACAGACTGGACAACAGCAAGACCCTCTCTCTACAAAAAATACAAAAAATTAGCCAAGCATGGTGGCGCACACGGTAACCTCAGCTATTCAGGAAGCTAAGGCGAGAGGATTGCTTGAGCCCAGGAAGTTGAGGCTGCAGTGAGTGGTGATCATGCCAGCGCACCCCAGCCTGGGTGACAGAGGGAGACCCTGTTTCAAAAAAAATGTTGTACAGCTGTACAATGTGTGGTCTTTTTTTTTTTTTTTTTTAAGACGGAGTCTCACTGTCACCCAGGCTGGAGTGCAGTGGCGCGATCTCAGCTCACTGCAAGCTCCGCCCCCCGGGGTTCACGCCATTCTCCTGCCTCAGCCTCCCGCGTAGCTGGGACTGCAGGCGCCCGCCACCTCGGCCGGCTAATTTTTTGTATTTTTAGTAGAGACGGGGTTTCACCGTGTTAGCCAGGATGGTCTCGATCTCCTGACCTCATGATCCGCCCACCTTGGCCTCCCAAAGTGCTGGGATTACAGGTGTGAGCCACCGCGCCCAGCCGTGTTTGTGTTTTAAGCTGTGTTATTACAAGAGTCAAAAAGTTTTAAAAAATAAAGTTCACAATTTTTTTTTTTTTTTTGAGCAGAGTCTCACTCTATTGCCCAGGCTGGAGTGCAGTGGTACAATCTTGGCTCACTGCAGCCTCCGCCTTCCGGGTTCCAGTGATTCTCCTGCCTCAGCCTCCCAAGTAGCTGAGATTACAGGCATGTGCCACCACATCCGGCTAATTTTTTGTATGTTTAGTAGAGATGGGGTCTCACCATGTTGGCCAGGCTGATCGTGAACTCCTGACCTCAAGTGATCTGCCCACCTCAGCCTCCCAAAGTGCTAGGATTACAGGCATGAGCCACAGCACCTGGCCTTACAAATTTTTAAAGCTACAGTAAGCTAAAGTTAATTTATTATTGAAGAAGGAAACATGTTTTGAAGTTTAATGTAGCCTAAGTGTCAGTGTTTATAAAGTCTACAGTAGTATACAGTAGTGTCCTAGGTCAGCTGGGTGCGGTGGCTCCCACCTGTAATCCCAGCACTTTGGGAGGCCCAGGAGGGAGCATCACTTGAGCCCAGGAGTTTGTGAGCAGCCTGAGCAACAGAGTGAGACCTTGTTTTTATAAAAATTATTTATGTTTTGTTTTTTGTGTTTCTTTTTGAGACAGTCTCGCTCTATTGCCCAGGCTGGAGTGAACTTGTGTGATCTGGGTACACTGCAACCTCCACCTCCCTAGTTCAAGTGATTCTCCTGCTTCAGCCTCCCAAGTAGCTGGGATTACAGGTGTGCACCACAATGCCTGGCTAATTTTTTGTTTTTAGTAGAGATGGGATTTCGCCATGTTGGTCAGGCTGGTCTTGAACTCCTGACCTCAGGTGATCCACCCGCTTTGGCCTCCCAAAGTGCTGGGATTACAGGTGTGAGCCACCGCACCCAGCCAAAAATGAAAAATTTTTTAAAATGTCGTAGGCCTTCACATTCACTTACCACTGACTCACTAAGCAACTTCCAGTCCTGCAAGTTCCATTCATGGTAAGTGCCCTATATAGGTGTGCCATCTTTTATCTTTTATACCATATTTTTACCATAAGTTTTCTATGTTTAGATACAAATACTTTTTTTTTTTTTTTGAGAGGGAGTCTGACTGTGTCACCCAGGCTGGAATGCAGTGTGCGATCTCGGCTCACTGCAACCTCTGCCTCTTGGCTTCAAACGATTCTTGTGCCTCAGCCTCCTGAGCAGCTGGGACTACAGGCACACACCACCATGCCTGGTTAATTTTTATATTTTTAATAGAGTTGGGGTTTCACCATGTAGGCCAGGCTGGTCTCAAAGGCCTAACCTCAAGTGATCTGCCTGCCTCAACCTCCCAAAGTGCTGGGATTACAGGCGTGAGCCACCACGCCCAACCTAGATACAAATACTTACCATCTAGTTATAATCGCCTAAGTATTCAGCATAGTAACAGGCTGCACAAGTTTCTAGCTTTGGAGCAATAAGCTAGGTTTGCATATGTACTCTCTGTGATGTTCCCACAATGAAGAAATTGCCTAGGATGCATTTCTTAGAACAGATCTTGGTTGTTAAGTGACACATGGCTGTACATGAGTAAAAGGAGACCGGTTTCACCTCTAAGTTTCCTAACTATAATTTATGCACTGATATTCTCTAGTATTCAGATTCTATTGCCTTAATTATGTACGAAAAAACATTACTTAGTGTACTTGATAATGGCTGGCTGTGTGTCCTGGGAGCAGGAGGAGGCAGGTGGAGATGCAGAAAAGTAAAAGGGAAAAGATTATCCTGAGATTCACAGTCCCTAAGCAAATTCCCCATTGTCTTGCTTGGTGGCAAGAAGTTAGTCACAGGGAAAGAAAACCTTCAGGGGCCTTCTACTTTGGGCTGCCTGAGTGCTTTTTCAGTACATGAATAAATTTATTAAATAAATGTTACCATAAATAGAAAAGTTTTCCAGGCTCTATGATATAGTCCACTTATTAGAATAATACTGTAGACAATTGAAGAATGTGAGCAGTTCCTTTTAATTTTCCTCCAAGAGAATTTTATCTGTGTATCCTAAAGGAATGGGGGAAGGGGGCAAGGGAATGGTGGTTAATTCCAGGAAAGATTAGCAAGAGCTTGAGTAAGAAGTCTTGGGTGTAGGGATACAGGGTGGGAATACAGGTCAAAGGAACCGGTTCAGTTGTTTCAGTTAGTCACCAAGGAAGCAATGCCACAGCACTGTATTTTTAGGAAATATAAAGCAGATCAGAAGAAGCCAAATCTCAGTGGAAAGAAAATGTGTAATTTCAGAGATGAAAGTCAATCTTCTATGGTAATCTCCCAGAATGGAGCTAGCATTTCACATACTAAGCCCTGCCGAAGGGGAAGTCATCCAAAACACAGCTCAAATCAGGGAGGAAGAGAACTTCTAAAGAATTTGTAGGAAACTTGTAAAGATTGCAAACATTTGTGGGATAAAAGAGAAATAAATAAAAGTTAAAGGATCCAAGGACTGTTTTTCCCATAAAAGAAAATAACATGTTACCTAGAAAATAATGTCCTGCTATTCTGTACGTACAAGGCGTAAAAAAAGAGAAAAAACAAACTGCCTTGAAATACGTAATTTTATTTCTTTTGGGTGGAACAGGGTCTGTTTTCCCCCCAGGCTGGAGTGCAGTTGCACGATCTTGGCTTACTGCAGCCTCAGCCTCCCAGGCCCAAGTGATCCTCTCACTAAAGCCTTCCGAGTAGCTGGCCGACAGGCACACACCACCATGTCCAGCTGATTTTTTTTTAAATTTTCGTAGAGACAGGGTTTCGCCACGTTGCCCCAGGCTGGTCTCGAACTCCTGGACTTAAGCAATCTGCCCACCCTGGCCTCCCAAAGTGTTGAGATTACAGAAATCTCACCTCACCTGGCTGAAATGCATAAATCTTAAAAAATGCTTATTGTAGGCTGGGCGCAGGGGGCTCACGCCTGTAATCCCAGCTCCTTGGGAGGCAAAGGCAGGCAGATCACCTGAGGTCAGGAGTTTGAGACCAGCCTGGGGCTCAATGGCGCTGAGCCAAGATAGTGCCATTGCACTCCAGCCTGGGCAACACAGCGAGACACTGTCTCAAAAAAAAAAAAAAATGCTTATTGTAAAGAAGGTTGTTCAACTGCAGAGTCCCAGCTGTCCTTTGGGGTTGTTAAAAGTAGGGTAAATTTTTTTTTCTTGTTACATTAGTAACCTTGCCATAGGACTACAAATTCAATAAATGACTTTTCTAGGACTTCCCTTTCCCTGGTAACTAGAGCCAATAACAGGCTGAGGAAGAACCTAGAATAAAAGAGACAACTGTCATTGTAGGTATTTGTTTTTTGTTTTTTTTTTTTTTTTTTTTTTTTTTTTTTTTTTTTTTTTTTTTTTTTTTTTTTTTTTTTTTTTTTTTTTTTTTTTTTTTTTTTTGTGTATTTAATCTGACTCCTCTCTCTTGTGGTTTGGGGTAAATTATTTCAAGTCTCAGGACTTTATTTTCCACAGTTCCATAATAAATACCTTTGTAAAAACTCATTTATAAAAACTCTACCAAGGCACTATTGCAGTAGAAAACACTTTGTTATAAATTTCTACATAAGCACAAAATATTCCTACATCATTAATTGTAACATGTAATTTGTAACTGAATACAAATAAATACTTCAGCATTACTAGTATCTCAGCAAAGAAAATAGGAGTTAGGCTGAAAAAAAATTAGGCTCAGTTTTATCTGAATTCTTCTCTTTACTAATGTTTTGTGAACATGCTATATGATAATTTAAAGCCCAAGTTCCCCAAAGCTGCAGTAGGTATGAAACACTTATTTCCCTAAAGCATTGTAAGATTACAACGAAAGCCCCATCTGTAATTATTTATCTAATGTTCTGGTGATTCTTCAGTCAAGATGTTGACTGAGGAAGCATGTTTTCTCCTTTGCTCATATTTGTAGAGCTCACATGAACCCCACAAACTTTGAGTCACACATCACAGAATGTTAGGGCTATAAGGGCCTTACAGGGGATCCTGTCCAATCTCCTCATATCGCACATTCAAAACCTGGACCCTGAGGAGGGGAAATGTCCATCCAAAGTTATATATTAGCCAGGCGTGGTGGCTCACGCCTGTGATTCCAGTACTTTGGGAGGCCAAGGCAGGAGGACTGCTTGAGCCTAGGAGTTCAAAACCAGCCTGGGAAATATAGTGGGACTTCATCTTTAAAAAAAAAGATTGGCCAGGCGTAGTGGCACACACCTGTAGTCCCAGGTACTTGGGAGGCTGAGGCAAGAGGACTGCTTGAGCCCAGAAAGTCGAGGCTACACCACTGCACTCCATCCAGCGTGACAGAGTGAGACCCTGTGTAAAAAAACAAAACAAAAAAAAAAGTTTTATAGCAAAAAAAAAAAAAAAAAGGCTGATCACTGAACCATGTCTTCTGTCACCTTATTAATAATTTAGCATAGTCTGGGCAAAGTGGTTCATGCCTGTAATCCCAGCACTTTGGGAGGCTGAGCCCGGTGGATCACCTGAGGTCAGGAGTTTGAGACCAGCCTGACCAACATGGTGAAACCCCATCTCTACTAAAAATACAAAAATTAGCTGGGCATGGTGGCACATGCCTGTAATCCTAGCTACTTGGGAGGCTGAGACAGGAGAATTGCTTGATCCTGGGAGGTGGAGGTTGCAGTGAGCTGTTATCATGCCATTGCACTCCAGCCTGGGCAACAGAGCGAGACTCCATCTCAAAATAATAATAATAATAATTTAGCATATTTTTGGTGAATTCTAGAAACTGTCAACTAAAAAGTAAGATCAGTTTCTGCCTCTCCTTACACTGTAATTTTTAGACTCATAAAGATCTGTTAACATAAAGGTTAAATGTTTCACTGTCTACCCAGGAAAGAGATTTTTCCCCAAAAAATTCCAGCAGAGGGCAGCAAATTTAAATATGGATCCCAATGCTTAAAATTAATTTAAAGTACAAGAGAATTACTCTTTTTTTTTTTCTGAGACGGAGTCTCTGTCACTCAGGCTGGAGTGCAGTGGCACGATCTCTGCTCACTGCAACCTCCACCTCCCGGGTTCAAGCAATTCTGCCTCAGCCTCCTGAGTAGCTGGGATTACACGTGTGCACCACCATGCTCGACTAATTATCGCATTTTTTGGTAGAGACGGGGTTTCACCATGTTGGCCAGGCTGGTCTCAAACTCTTGACCTGAAGTGATCCGCCCGGCTCAGCCTCCCAAAGTGCTAGAATTACAGACTTGAGCCACTGCGCCAGGCCTGTTGGTTGTTTTTCTTCCCTATCCCACTCCCACTTCCCTATCTTCCCTATTCCCTCTCCATGAGGCAGAGCCATCAGTTTTGCTCACAAACCTATTCCCTAAGCACCTCCGATACTGTGCCAAATATATCTGGGGAATGAATGAAAAACCTGAAAAGCTCTACTAAGACTAAAATCTCTACACATATGTTCCACAAGGGCCATTTTGTATGTGAGTTGAAGTATATCTTGAACTCCTGACCTCAAGTGACCTGCCTGCCTCGGTCTCCCAAAGTGCTGGACTTACAGGCATGAGCCACCGTGCCCGGCCAGAAAATTCACTTTTGTTCCCTCAATATTTCCATAAACTCTGTATCTCCCAGAGATGGTCAAGGAATTCATGAGCTAAGATAACGTGATAGAGTTGCAGAGAAACAAAAACAACAGAAATGAAAGGCGCTTCTGAGAAACCTTGGCAGAGATGGTCAGAGAGGCACATTTAGTATGAAGCAGTACAAGTTAGTGTTGAAGGGTTTAATTCCTCGGAGCCCTACTTTCCTCATCTGTAAACTGGGGATAATAATTCATAGAGTTTGTCATATGGATGAAATGCGACCATGTGATATGAAAAGCCAACTACTCGGCCGGGCGCGGCGGCTCACGCCTGTACTCCCAGCACTTTGGGAGGCCAAGGCGGGCGGATCACGAGGTCAAGAGATCGAGACCATCCTGGCTAACACTGTGAAACCCGTCTCTACTAAAAATACAAAAATTTAGCCAGGTGTGGTGGCACGCACCTGTAGTCTCACCTACTCAGGAGGCTGAGGCAGGAGAATCGCTTGAACCTGGGAGGCAGAGGTTGCAGTGAGCTGAGATCGCGCCACTGCACTCCAGCCTGGCTGACAGAACGAGACTCCGTCTCAAAAAAAAAAAAAAAAAAAAAAAAAAAAAGCCAACTACTCTGCATAGTTAGCAATCCAAAAATGTAAGCTATTCATTATCCTAATGAACTGAAAAAACTGCTTTTGCGCCTATCGGGAGGAGACTGTTAGGAGCCAAAGGCTCATTCAAAGAGGACGTAAGGAAAAGCAGCCAAAAAGGTGGGAATAGAGTTTAAGGCGCGTTCGTGGTGATTCAGACCTTGAGTGGGGAGCAAGCCCTCTCTGGACAGCCCTCAGCGGCGAGGGGAGCGGGCGCCCGCGGGCCCAGCCGGGGTGCCTGGCAGCCAGGACTCCGAGGCTGAACCCGCAGCCTGGTCCCGGCGTCGGCGCCTCCCCGGCGGCGTAAGGAGCGCAGCCGCGGGGACCGGAGGCGAGGCCGGGGCGGTGCAGTAAGGGCTTCCCTCCCGGGCGCGGTCGCCCTCTTACCTGGCGCTTACCCTCGCTGGGGTTTTCCCCACCTGACGCCCCTGCACCCACCGGAGACTGGGCAGACGCCTGGCCTGCTCCCTCCTCCCAGTGGACACCTCTGTCCCTGTCCCGGCCCATTCTCCAGCCCCAGAGCCCTTCCTCCCCTCCCTCCCCGTTCCTCCCCTCCCTCCCCTCCCTCCCCTCCCTCCCTCCTCCCTCCCTCCCTCCCTCCCCTCCCTCGCCTCCCTCCCCTCCCTCCCTCCCCTCCCTCGCCTCCCTCCCCTTCCTCTCCTTCCTGCTCCTGGCTCTTTCCGACGAGTTTGGTTTGAACTTTCGAATCCGCCAATCAGCGCCGCGCGCCCCCACTCCAGGCGTGTGGCCGGGCGCAGGCCAGGGCTCAGAGGTGGGGCCACAGCGGCACGGGGCGGGGTCCGGGGCCCGCCCTCCCGACACGTGGCCGGGGACCGAGTATATAAGGCCCCTCGGGGCCGGCTGCTTTTTCACTACTTCTCCCCTGGACTCCTTGGTAGTCTGTCAGTGGGAGATCCTTGTTGCCGTCCCTTCTTCTCCTTCAGCGCCGCAGACCCCTTCAAGTTCTAGTCATGGTGAGTGGGGTCCCTCGGGGCTGGGGAAGAGTGCGCGTCCCAGGGGACGGCGGGCCCGGGAACTACTGCCTGCACCTCGGGCCGCGCCCAGGACAGTTCCAGACTGCCCCGGGTCCCTCCGGTTAACTTGGCTTGTGGTGGCCGGGCTGCAAGGTCGAGTTCACTCGGCAGACACCAGTTCGGGCCGGAAGACCTGGCCTGGGTGCGGCCATCAGTGAAAATGGAAAGCCCTCTTGATCCTAGTGAGGGCTTTCCCCGCAGGGCCCGCTACTGTCCTAGGGAGGAAGGTCAGGGAGCCTGTTCATTGGCCTCCAAGAACTTAAACTAAAAATCCCTCCCCACGTTTTCTCAAGCGACCTCTCCTTCCCACTGCCTTACGCACTGGGCCCCGGAGGCCCTCGTGCGCCCCCGCACCGACGGTGCAGCACTTCCTGGCTCCCCCTCTCCAGCGCCCAGTGACTCGCTTCTGAGTCACCTGTGGCCCGGCCCTGGGGAGAGCTTCCAACTGCGCTAGTCCACCTGAGAATGGAGGCAGGCCCCTCCTTGGAAGGGAATAATTAACTTTCACGTTGCCTAATCCTGCATTTCTGGTGTTAATCTAGTGGTAGGTTTACAGCTGAAGCTTTCTACTTAAGCCAGGTTTAAAAACACGTCCACGAAAGGATATTTTCTTATAAAACCAGAGTTGGCCCGGCGCAGTGGCTCACGCCTGTAATCCCAGCACTTGTTCGAGACAAGCCTGGCCAACATGGTGAAACCCGGTCTCTACTTAAAAAAAAAAAAAAAAAGCCGGGCGTGGTGGCGCGCGCCTGTAATCCCAGCTACTCGGGAGGCTGAGGCAGGAAAATCGCTTGAACCCAGGAGGCGTAGGTTGCCCCGAGCCGAGATCGCGTCACTGTACTCCAGTCTGGACGGCAGAGCGAAACTCTGTCTCAAAAAAAACGCAAAGCCGACCGGGCGCGGTGGCTCACGCCTGTAATCCCAGCACTTTGGGAGGCCGAGGCTGGTGGATCACGAGATCAGGAAATCGAGACCATCCTGGCCAACACGGTGAAACCCCGTCTCTACTAAAAAAAAAAAAATACAAAAAAGATTAGCCGGGCGTGGTGGCGGGCGCTTGTAGTTCCAGCTACTCGGGAGGCTGAGGCAGGAGAATGGCGTGAACCCGGGAGGCGGAGCTTGCAGTGAGCCGAGATCGCCCCACTGCACTCCAGCCCGGGCGACAGAGAGAGACTCCGTCCCCCCCAAAAAAAAACAAGAAAAAACGCAAACCGAAGAGTAAACTAGTACCACGTGTTCTTAGTTCAGTTTTCAAGAAACGTGAAATTATACGTAACTTGAGTGTTTTCTTATAAAGCTTCCATAAGTATTGAAAACAACTATATTAGGCCGGGCGCGATGGCGTCTGTTTGTAATCCCAGCACTTTGGGAGTCCGAGGCGGGAGGACCGCTTGAGCTCAGGAGGTCGAGACCAGCCTGGGCAACACGGTGAAACTACGTCTATACTAAAAATACAAAAATTATCTGGGAGTCGTGGTGTGCGCCTGTAGTCCCGGCTTCTCGGGAGGCAGGGGTGGGAGGGTCTTTTGATCCCGGGAGGTGGAAGCTGCAGTGAGCCCGGATCGCACCACTGCACTCCAGTGTGACCTTATCTCAAAAATACGTATATGAATTTAAATATAAAAATCATGTGTAAATACATGCACATGTCGCACTGTAACAACTTATTGCTTCTTTTCAAGCAATACCAAAAAGATACTGGTAAAAGTGTGATTCACAAAGTAGTGAGACACTTTAAAAAGCAGGAGAGCGGCAGCGGACTGGTTTAGGCGAACACTGGTTAAATTTTGTTTTTTTTTAACGAGAGGTAAGAGCTGCTTATCCAGTTAACATTAGACCAATTGGCTCCACCTGTGCCTCACTTTCTCCCATGTGGCCAGGGGAGAGTGGAGGGTAAGGCAGTGGCCGCTGACTGCCTGCTAAGCTTCAAGAAGGCAGTTTAGACTGAGCAATGAAAGAAAAATTGCTGGTGCAAAATAGAAGCAGCATTTAAACAGAAGAAGCATTTTGTTAGAATGAGTGGATCTTCTCAGATACTTTATCTCCTTGGGCCTGGGGGCCATCATGGTCAGGTATCTGGTTATCTCCAGCTTTTTGGCGCTTGGGCGTTTCCAAATTCCAGTTAAAGGTAAACATGATGCCGGGCGTGGTGGCTCCCGCCAATAATCCCAGCACTTTGGGAGGCCAAGGTGGGCAGATCACCTGAGGTCAGGAGTTCAAGACCAGCCTGGCCAACATGGTGAAACCCCATCTCTACTAAAAATACAAAAATGAGCCAGGCATGGTGGTGGGCACCTGTAATCCCAGCTACTTGGGAGGCTGAGGCAGGAAAATCACTTGAACCTGGAAGGCAGAATTTCCACTGCACTCCAGCCTGGGCGACAGAGCGAGACTTTTTCTCAAAAAGGTAAACATGATGGAATGGTAAATAGTCATGGGCTAATTAGAACAAACTACTCCTGTTCTCCCACACCCCCGGAGCTGGGTGAGTAGATACAGGTGATACTGAGCTTGCTAATGTGGTCAAGAGACCTTGATTGTTTCATGGGGAGTGTAGGTGGGAAGGAGGTCAAAGGTTGTGAGTAATTAGGGTTTTTATTATCTCTTGGCTTATGAGACCAGGCCCTTTGAGAACTTAGTGCTCTGCCAGTCTCCAAAGTGGCTGATCTGACTTACGATGAAATGCCAAACACTCTTTTTGTTTTCCTGTCAAGTCTGCGTGTACAGATTCTATGTTTATTCCTTATTTTACTAAGCAGGTGTGGGTTTGGTAATTTCTAACCATATTCTGCTTTGGCCCCTCTGGCCTTTCTAAATTAACTTGGTCCACTTCATAAATACATATATATATATATATGCACGTATATATATATACGTATATATATATAAACATATACGTATATATATATATATACGTATATATATGTATAAACATATATGTATATATATATACGTGTATATATATATATATATATATATAGACACACACACACACACAGACACACAGCCTTGGCTCTGTTGCCCAGGCTGGAGTGCAGTGGTGAGATCTCTGCAACCGCCACCTCCTGGGTTTGGGTTCAAGTGATTCTCATGCCTCAGTCTTCTGAGTAGCTGGGACTACAGGCTTGCACCACCGTGCCTGGCTAATTCTTGTATTTTTAGTAGAGCATGTTGGCCAGGCTGGTCTTGAACTCCTTTTTTTTTTTTTTTTTTTTTTTTTTTTTTTTTTTTTGTATTTTTAGTAGAGACAGAGTTTCACCATGTTGGCCAGGCTGATTTCAAACTCCTGACCTCAAGAAGTGATCTGCTCACCTTGGCGTCCCAAAGTGCTTGGAGTACAGGTGTGAGCCAGAAACAACTAATTTCTTAACCTATCAGTAAAGTCTTGGTAACATTTCTAGCCTTTATTATTATGGTCTTCCCTCTCCCAGAGATGTTTTGATGGTGAAGGAAAAATGTTCTTCCTATAGATTAGATTCTTCCACATGGTTAAAAAGCTGCCTCTGACCACAATTTTTAAAATACAGCCAACTGCTGCTTATCCAGCATTTTCTTCATGAGTCATGGCTGTAGTTTGCTGGTTTAAGCTGGTTTTAAAGGAGGGAGAGAGAAGCTTTTGTCTCCTAAAGAATAGGATTAACGCGGGACCAGAATGAGCTCAGTAGTTACACAATCATTCAGAGAATGAATCAGAGCTGGAAAGGGGAATTTTGCCTTAGTTGAAGGAATCATATATACTGTGGCTACAAAGCAACTGTCTGGTCTTGCCGAGTAGTTCATGAACACATCTTTGGTTTTCCAAGGCACTTTTGCTGAATTAGGTCTTCAAAGATTTTTGCTTTTGAAATTATAGTCCCTGAGCAGGAGTGGCCTGCTGAAAGATGGTTATCTTTTTTTATTTGAGATGGAATCTCTTGTCACTCAGGCTGGAGGGCAGTGGTGTGATTTCAGCTCACTGTAACCTCCACCTCCTGGGTTCAAGTGATTCTCCTGCCTCAGCCTCCCAAGTAGCTGGGACTACAGGTGTGCGCCATCATGCCTGGCTAATGTTTTTTGTATTTTTAGTGGAGATGCAGTTTTGCCATGTTGGCCAGGCAGGTCTCGAACTCCTGACCTCAGGTGATCCACCTGCCTCAGCCTCCCAAAGTACTGGGATTACAGGCGTGAATCACTGCGCCCAGCCAGTTATCCAGTTATCCATCTTGAAGGTTAATCAGTCATTAGGTGTGAATCATTCCTAAATGTCCCATCTGATGTATTATATCCTGACATTTTCCTTTCTTCCTCCTACAGCGTGAGTGCATCTCCATCCACGTTGGCCAGGCTGGTGTCCAGATTGGCAATGCCTGCTGGGAGCTCTACTGCCTGGAACACGGCATCCAGCCTGATGGTCAGATGCCAAGTGACAAGACCATTGGGGGAGGAGATGATTCCTTCAACACCTTCTTCAGTGAGACGGGCGCTGGCAAGCACGTGCCCAGGGCAGTGTTTGTAGACTTGGAACCCACAGTCATTGGTGAGTTGACCTCAGTAACCCAAGTGAGATCCCAGGGTGCTGGGACAGGAGGTCTGTCCTGGGGGCTCTGCTGATCACTCACCTACTCTCTCCCTCCCTCCTCCTCCTCCCCCCGTTCCTCCCCCATCTTCTCCAGATGAAGTTCGCACTGGCACGTACCGCCAGCTCTTCCACCCTGAGCAACTCATCACAGGCAAGGAAGATGCTGCCAATAACTATGCCCGAGGGCACTACACCATTGGCAAGGAGATCATTGACCTCGTGTTGGACCGAATTCGCAAGCTGGTAAGTATAGTACTTTAAATAAAGTGGGATGAGAGTTTCTTTTGCAGTTCTTAGACCAAACTACAAAAATCATTCTTTGCAACTAAAATGAGACTATTTGCATTGCAACTAAAATGTATCTGTTCACTAAATTAATTGGATTTCTGAACCAGATGATCTTGGGTTTATGGGACAACTATGGGGTAGGAGTAAGTGCTCTTTAGCCTGTTTTGCTTCAAGCTGAGACACCCCTTTTGAGGTCATCTTAGTCATACTGAGTGAGTAGGTAGCTGACTTCTACATGTAACTAATTGATCAAAGTCATTTTTAAAAAATCTGGGCTGGTTCCTTCATGTCAATACAGAAAGTTCAGAGAACAAGAAGCCAGTGTCACACTGACAAGAAACAGCCAATACTGGAAACTTCCAGTACGGCTGAAAGTAGAGTCGAGAGCTTCCTTATGAAGTGTGCTGTTTGGATCACTTTAATTAAGAGCCTGGCAATCAGATGACTCTTTGCTCCTTAGGCATGTGGGCAGCTTGTAAGTAATTAACCAGAGATCAAGCGTGATGGCCTGGGCAGAGTAACTTGTCAAGAAAATCACATTGTATTAAGCCTAGCCACGACTGCTCCATTCTAAAAAAGAATGGCCTCATCATTCATGGCTTCACATTTCCCTCAGATGTTTACGTAGTCTTCCCAGCAAAACTGGACTGATGTTTCCTATGCTTAAAAACTAAGCCTTAGGCCGGGCGCAATGGCTCACACCTGTAATCCCAGCACTGGGAGGCCGAGGTGGGCGGATCACGAGGTCAGGAGATCGAGACCATCCTGGCTAACACAGTGAAACCCTCTCTACTAAAAATACAAAAAAATTAGCAGGGCGTGGTGGCGGGCGCCTGTAGTCCCAGCTACTCGGGAGGCTGAGGCAGGAGAATGGCGTGAACCCAGGAGGCGGAGCTTGCAGTGAGCCGAGACCGTGCCACTGCACTCCAGCCTGGGCGACAGAGTGAGACTCCATCTCAAAAAAAAAAAAAAAAAAAAAAAACCTAAGCTTTAGTTATACGCACTGACTTGGAAATCAGGACCTGCCTTTAGGGACAAATAAACCTAGTAGCTATTTAGGGTTCTGCAGCGAGGTTTATTGCCGCCCAAAACAATTGCATTTGTCCTTGGCATTACTGTGCTCACAGGAGGCTTAATGGTGTAATTGGTAGGTGAGAGTCTGCCCTGTGCGTTGATCTCATGTAGTTTATGGACCCACAGGCTATAAGGGAGCTGAGTAGAGAATGTTCACAAATCTGAGGCCATCGGAGAAGCAAGAGTTGACAACAGAAGACTTTATCTGGAAGGTCAAAATCATTCCTTCATAAAGTAGCAGTTTGCTAACCAAAATAGCCCGTTAGGTGGAGGAGATCCCCAACAACCTGAGGTCTCATGGAATTGTAGTTGTGTCACTTTACCCAAAATGAATGGGCTTCTTGGTACCTAGTGTCATATATTGGGTGCTTACTGTGCCAAGCGCTATGCTGAGTACTTATTTAATTCTCAAACTAAGGTAGATTACTATTCTCAATCAGTGGAAGAACTGAGAAATGAATGTGGTCATACAGTAAGGAACTGGTACGGCCGGATCCTGACACAGCCTGACTCCAGTACCAGGGTGTTAGAACTTTGGCTATTCTGTTGTTCCACCTCAGAAAGCAGCTGCCAAATCTTTACAAGACATCCACTGTCCGGGCCGGTGGTCCTGGGCCTGCCCCTTAGGAGCTCTCCAACTAAGAAACTGCCCTGTTCTGTGGCCACAGCAAGAGAACCAGAGGCTGCCCTCCCAGTTACCAAAACTTGAGCCCTGTATGCAAGCCCAGACCTTGTGATTCCTCTGCCTGAGGAAATAGTTCATCTTAAAATAGTCTTAGCAGAGGTTTTTCTGCTCAAGGACTTGATTGTGAAAAGTTGCTCTGAATCACTTAGCACTTAAAAGCCTTTTTTTTTCTTTTTTTTGAGACAGGGTCTGCTCTGTCATCCAGGCTGGAGTACAGTGGCATGATCATCAGTCTTGAACCCCTGGGCTCAAATGACCCTCCCCCCTTGGACTCCCAAAGTGTTGATTACAGGCATGAGCCACTGCACTCACTGCACCTGGCCCAGAAGAGTTTTAAAATTGCAATTGGAGTAGCCATAGATTTATAGAAGTCCTCTGCAGGTTTCACCGATGTCTCGCAACACTAAAATGAAACTTTTATTTTGCAGGCTGACCAGTGCACTGGTCTTCAGGGCTTCTTGGTTTTCCACAGCTTTGGTGGGGGAACTGGTTCTGGGTTCACCTCGCTACTCATGGAACGTCTCTCTGTTGATTATGGCAAGAAGTCCAAGCTGGAGTTCTCCATTTACCCGGCGCCCCAGGTTTCCACAGCTGTAGTTGAGCCCTACAACTCCATCCTCACCACCCACACCACCCTGGAGCACTCTGATTGTGCCTTCATGGTGGACAATGAGGCCATCTATGACATCTGTCGTAGAAACCTCGATATCGAGCGCCCAACCTACACTAACCTTAACCGCCTTATTAGCCAGATTGTGTCCTCCATCACTGCTTCCCTGAGATTTGATGGAGCCCTGAATGTTGACCTGACAGAATTCCAGACCAACCTGGTGCCCTATCCCCGCATCCACTTCCCTCTGGCCACGTATGCCCCTGTCATCTCTGCTGAGAAAGCCTACCATGAACAGCTTACTGTAGCAGAGATCACCAACGCTTGCTTTGAGCCAGCCAACCAGATGGTGAAATGTGACCCTCGCCACGGTAAATACATGGCTTGCTGCCTGTTGTACCGTGGCGACGTGGTTCCCAAAGATGTCAATGCTGCCATTGCCACCATCAAGACCAAGCGCAGCATCCAGTTTGTGGATTGGTGCCCCACTGGCTTCAAGGTTGGCATCAACTACCAGCCTCCCACTGTGGTGCCTGGTGGAGACCTGGCCAAGGTGCAGAGAGCTGTGTGCATGCTGAGCAACACCACAGCTATTGCTGAGGCCTGGGCTCGCCTGGACCACAAGTTTGACCTGATGTATGCCAAGCGTGCCTTTGTTCACTGGTACGTGGGTGAGGGGATGGAGGAAGGTGAGTTTTCAGAGGCCCGTGAAGACATGGCTGCCCTTGAGAAGGATTATGAGGAGGTTGGAGCAGATAGTGCTGATGGAGAGGATGAGGGTGAAGAGTATTAACCTGTGTGCTGAACTTTTACACTCCATTGTCTTGGAACTGTCTTATTTTTGTTCTGTCAATGTGTCTTTTGCCCTAAATTGTTAATAAAAGTGATGTTTCCATTTTAAATGTTGAGCTGACTTAAATACTTGATCCAGTTAAAGTTGGATGCATGAGGCTGGTAGATGAACCACCTGACTTGAGGGTCTTGCTCTATCACCCAGGCTGGAGTGCAGTGGCATGATAATACATAGCTCATTGCAGCACTGAGCTCCTGGGCTCGTGATTCTCCTGCTTCAGCCTCCTGAGTAGCTGGGGACTACAGGTGCACACCACCATGCCCAGCTATTTTTTTTTTTCTTTTTTTTTTTTTGAGACGGAGTCTTGCTCTGTCACCCAGGCTGGAGTGCAGTGGCGCGATCTCGGCTCACTGCAAGCTCCGCCTCCTGGGTTCACGCCATTCTCCTGCCTCAGCCTCTCTGAGTAGCTGGGACTACAGGCGCCCGCCACCACGCCCAGCTAATATTTTTGTATTTTTAGTAGAGACGGGGTTTCACTGTGGTCTCGATCTCCTGACCTCGTGATCCACCCACCTCGGCCTCCCAAAGTACTGGGATTACAAGCGTGAGCCACCACACACGGCGGGTGGTCTTGAACTGGCTTCAGGTGACCCTCCTGCCTCAATCTCTCAAAGTTTTGAATATAGTCATGAGCCACTGCCCAGCTTCTTGGTTTATCTGTTTAATTTGGGCCTGAATTAAGTGGTTATAGAATCATTTTATAAGTGAGGAGACGGGTTCAGATTGAGCCAGTGCTTCTCTAATTAAAATGGATGTGAATCACCTGTAGATATTAAAATGCAGGTTTGGGGTCAACCTGGTGGCTCATGTACTTCGGGAGGCCAAGTTGGGTGGATCACTTGAGCCCAGGAATTCGAGACCAGCCTGGGCAACATGGTGAAACCCCATCTCTACCAAAACAAAAATTTGCATGGTGTGATGGCACCTGCCTATAGGTGGGAGGACCACCTGAGCCCAAGGAGGTTGAGGCTGCAGTGAGCCATGATTGTACCACTGCATTCCAGCCTGGGTGACAGAGGGAGACCCCTGACTCTCAAATTTAAAAACAAAATGCAGGTTCTAATTCTATAGGCCTGAGGTGAGGCTTCAGGCACGTCTTAATTTTTTTTTTCTTTGAAATGGTCTCTTGCCCAGGCTGCAGTGCAATGGCACCATCATAGTTCACCCCCACCTTGACCTGGGCTAAGCCATCCTCCCACCTCAGCCTCCCAAGTAGCCAGGACTACAGGTGTGTGCCACCATGCCTGGCTGATTCTTGTACTTTTTTTTTTTGGTAGAGATGGGGTTTTGCCATGTTGCTTAGGCTGGCCTTGAACTCCTGGGCTCAGGCAATCCTGCCTCGGCCTCCCAAAGTGCTGGGATTACAGGAGTGACCCACTACACCTGGCCCCTAGATACGTTTTTTAATAACTTCCCAAATGATGCTGTTGGTCTGATGTGACCACATGTACAGTGGCAAAGGATTAGATAACAGTAAACGCTGGAGCCAAAATTCAAGTGCCCAGCCACACTGCCAGAACTATTGCTGTCTTTATTAAAGTATTAGTCACGTGAGAAGGGCTTGGAATCCTGATTTATTCTATACATAGCTAAAACCTACAATGGCAAAGATGGTTCGTACTAAAGGGGTTATTTAGAGAAGGTGGAAATGTCAGACAAAATAACAGTCACTGGGGCTGGGCGCGGTGGCTCACGCTTGTAATCCCAGCACTTTGGGAGGCCGAGGCGGGCGGATCACGAGGTCAGGAGATCGAGACCACGGTGAAACCTCATCTCTACTAAAAAATACAAAAAATTAGCCGGGCGTGGTGGCGGGCGCCTGTAGTCCCAGCTACTCGGAGAGGCTGAGGTAGGAGAATGGTGTGAACCCGGGAGGCGGAGCTTGCAGTGAGCCGAGATTGCGCCACTGCACTCCAGCCTGGGCGACAGAGCGAGACTCCATCTCAAAAAAAAAAAAAAAAATAACAGTCACTGGTTTTTCTGGTATTGATGTTTGACCCAGTTATATGTCATGGAGATTATTTGAAGTAGGAGTAATATGTATGTGTAGGAAAGATTGGGGAGGGGTGAGTTCTCTGATTTGGACTTTTTTGCAAGCACCTGTTGGAGGACCGTGGTTCTTGGGGGCAGACGGGTGAAGGGGCATGAGTGTTATATGTAGCTGGAGAGCTTGGTGCCTGGTACTCAGTTGAACTAAGCAATGGGAAAGGACAATGACCAAAAGGTCAAGCTTCATGCAGAAGGGAGGAATTGGTTTTGGTGCTTGGGTGCTTGCCTGAATGGGAATACCTAATGAGTGGTAGCAGATGGGCCCTGGGGTCAGAGTTGCAGACATACTCACCTCTCCTCCGTGACTTACTTTATTCTGATGTGTACCCAGTTACCATCTCTTTCCCAAAGGTGTTTTGTATCCCTTACCCATTGCTCACTTTAGCCCCTTTGCTCTGAGAATTGCATCTGAAAGATGTGCATGTTTAAGGCCAGCGCTGAGGTTCACAGCTGCAGTCCCAACACTCTGGGAGGCCAAGGTGAGAGGAGTTGGGACCCAGGAGTTTGAGACCAGCGCCTGGGCAACAGGGTGAGACCCTGTCTATTTCGAGCATTTTTTTGGCCGGGTACCGTGGCTCACACCTGTAATCTCAGCACTTTGGGAGGCTGAAGCGGGTGGATCACTTGAGCTCAGGAGTTCAAGACCAGCCTGGGCAACATGGCGAAACCCTGTCTCTACTAAAAATACAAAAAATTAGCTGGGCATGGTGGTGCACATCTGTGGTCCCAGCTGCTTGAGAGGCTGAGGTGGGAGGATTGCTTGAGCCTGGGAGGTGGAGGTAGCAGTGAGCTGAGATCGTGCCACTGCACTCCAGCCTAAGGGACAAAAAATTTTTTTCTCTTAAATTTTTTTATATCTCAAAAATTTTTTTTAAAATGTATATATTATATCTGCATGCATAGCACAGCATGCTATTGCAGCCTGAGATGCCTCAACTATGTGCTCAAGATGGTTTTCTATAGCATTTGTAGAGAGCAACCATGGTTTTATGTCCTTCAGGGCAAGGTAAGACCCCAGAACAAATTCAGCCACTGCTACTTCTCAGATGAGCCAGGTTCTTCCTGCAGCCTGGGCAGGGGAGCGGGGTGGGATGCCTGGAATGAAGGTGAACCTTGAAGACACCGGCCAGCCTGCCAGAGGGGATTTCGAGACCTTCCCAGGCCAGGAGATCTGCCGATTGCCATAGTGCAAGCACTGGAGGAAATGAGAATGGAACACCCATGTATGAAAAGGGGCAGGTAAATAACAAAGCTTAGGCGAGTGTGACACCCCGTGACACCAGAATTTCCCAAGCAGGGTGCCCTGAGAATAGGATTCAGGGTGCCCATATAGGATCCCTTCGGCTTTTAGAATGACATGGTGGAATCTGGAGAGCCTGACTCACCCATCCTCCCTGGGGCCAGTCACCCCTGGCCGGGAGCAGCCCCCTCCATTTACCTCTGTACACCTTACAGATGAATTATTTTCTACACGTGCGAAGATGTGAAAAAGGTCAGAAAGCTTTAAGCAGCCACAGAGGTCTGGGGTGAAAGAAGGTGAGAGAAGAGTTTAGCTGAGAAGAAATATTCCAGTAGAATAAAGCCTGGGGAATTGGAAGAGCAAAGTGCCAGTGGTTGGGGGGGGGCATTTGTCCTTGTAAAGATGATTTCCCCCTCCTGTGTTGGAGGGAGAGTGAATAGAAGTTAGCCTGCAGCAAGAACAAATATACCCCAAGGTCTAGGTCACTGCTTTGTGGCTGACAATCATCTGATCTGCCCTTGAGCACAAATGGAAAGTCTGGACCCAGAGCTGCAGCTAATGCTGATGCTGAGGCCGCTGAGGCTTGATGGGAATAAACGGACACAGCCTAAGAGGGTGCAGGCTCCTGAGGCTGGCGGCAGCCCCAGGTTCCGGCTGTCTGGAGAGAGGGCTTAGACTGCCCTCACCTGACCTGGCCAGAGGAGCAACCTGCTTCCCCCCACAGAGGCCGCTGACCACTGAGAAGTTAGCGTGTCTGGGCAGAGGTGCTTTGGGCAGGGATGGGGAGGGGGATAACGACTTTGAGGGGCTGAGGGCCTGCCTGTCCACCTGTCATTCTGTGTTTGGGAAGCAGCTGGCAAGTGACTCTTCTCCAGCAGGAATCCGTCAGGCCAGAGGATGGCCAAGTGGGTTACGCAATTATAAATCTGTCTTCAGGCCTCTGACTGCCGGAAGGTGGTGTGGCAGTCCTGGGTGAGGCTGAAGGAGGTCAGGGGAGGCGCTGTCAGGGTGGGAGGAAAAGGTGCCTTCACAGTTTCCACAACACCCTGGGAGGTGATGTTATTATACCCACTTCCATAGCTCGGAGAGATTGAATATCTAGCCTAAGGCTACGGAATGAGTGGCAGAACTGAAATTTTACTGCAGAGCTCTGGCTCCAAAGCCTGGGCTCACAACACTCTGTTGTCCAGCTATTGAGGAGCACCAGAGTAAATCAGCTCTGCACCTGGCAGCCTTTCCAGTCCTGGGGGGATAATGCCACCTCCCAGGCCCCTTTGGGCGTGAGGTCAATAGGGGCCAGCCCTCACATGAGCACTGGATGGAGCTGCAGTCAAAGAGAGATCTCATTATGCCAATGATTGTCAGAAAACCTCCCAGGAGCCCGGTTCCTGGGCCCAGGTGGCAGCCCATTGACCTTAAATGGCAAAGCCAGCTGGTCCCCATGTCCAGGCTGTAGCTTCCCTAGTGAGGGGGCATTTTTGTCCAGGCCTCCCTCTGAACTCAATTCTCAGGTCATGGGGAGATACAGTGCCTTTGCAGGATGGCTGCTGCCACCTGCCTGGTCTCCTGCCAACAGGGACACCAGCCGAGGCACAGGCAGGACAGTGTACACCTGGAGCCTCGCTCCTCTATGCTCCAGGGCCAGAGTGGTCAGTGCCCGTCAGCTGAGGCCGCAAGGTGAAGCTGGCAGAGATGACCCAGGCAGATGGCTCCTGGGGCCCAATGCCAGGGCGACTGTCTAGGAGACACAAGGCAGCAGAAGCTGAAGAGAAAATAGACCCTTGGGCATGGGGGCTGTGGAGCAGGAGCGGGCCCTTGCCCTGTGAAATAGGTCCCCTTTGCTGACATCTCATTAGCCTGTCACTGCCCCTTTCATGCCAAGAACCTAGTGCCCCTGAATTGGTCATTGTCAGCCCCGAGCAGGTTTTGGGAAAACAGTTCTTTCCTCCTCTACACTCCCTCCAAGTCTACAGCAGGAGAGCAATAGTCAGAATCAATGAAACTTCCAGAACTAGAGACATGTCTGCTTTAGTCATAATACAAAAAATGCTTTTAAGCAGTCGTCTCACTACTGGACTTTTTTTTTCTCTCTCTCTCTTATTTATTATTATTATTATTATTTTTTTTTTTTTTTTTGAGACAGAGTCTCGCTCTGTCGCCAGGCTGGAGTGCAGTGGTGCGATCTCAGCTCACTGCAACCTCCGCCTCCTGGGTTCAAGTGATTCACCTGCCTCAGGCTCCCAAGTAGCTGGGACTACAGGCATGTGCCACCACACCCAGCTAATTTTTGTAGTTTTAGTAGAGACAGGGTTTTGTCATGTTGGCCATCTCCTGACCTCGTGATCCACCCGCCTTGGCCTCCCAAAGTGTTGGGATTACAGGCATGAGCCACCGCGCCTGGCCTTTTTTTCTCTTTTTAAAATTGGAACAGACTATAAAGGTTTTACAGAATATAGAGATTTCCTAATTACACAAGGATTTTGTCTACAGAAATTAGTTTAACTCATGGAAGAGGATGGGTATAAATTCAACCTCACTCTCTCTCCCTTCACCCTCTCTGCACACTTCTCTATTTTTATCAAATAACTCATTTGGCTTCTAAGAGATGTCTGGTCCAAGAGTAAACTAATACTGAAATGCCCTTGGCAAAGGTAATCCAATTATACTATTCTGGCAATCATCTCCAGTTTTTTGTTTGTTTTTCTTTTTTTTTTTTTTTTCAATACAGAGTCTTGCTCTGTCACCCAGGCTGGAGTGTAGTGGCGCCATCTCAGCTCACTGCAACCTCCGCCTCTCGGGTTCAAGCAGTTCTCCTGCCTCAGCCTCCTGAGTAGCTGGGATTACAGGTACCCACCATCACTCCTGGCAAATTTTTGTATTCTTAGTAGAGATGAGGTTTCACCATGTTTGCCAGGCTGGTCTCGAACTCTTGACCTTGTGATCCGCCCTCCTCGGCCTCCCAAAGTGCTGGGATTACAGGCGTGAGCCACCGCACCTGGCCATTTTTCTTTCTTTCTTTTTTTTTTTTTTAAATTGAGCCTGATACTTGCTAAGTTTATTTTTTTAGAGACTGAGTCTTGCCACGTTGCCCAGGCTGGTCTTGAACTCCTGGGCTCAAACACTCCTCCCACTTCAGCCTCCTGTGTAGCTGAGACAACAGCACACCGCACTGGGCTTCATTTTTAACTTTCAAGTTTTATTCGTTCATTATTTTTGCAACACCTATTTGGTGCAAGTCACTCTGCTGGGTACTACAGGAAATATATTTAGCCTTTTGCTTCTCAGATTGTAGAGACAGACCACACATGCATAATCCCAATTCGAGGCAGTATATGCCACATGTCACAGAAGAGGCTGTCACAAGCAGTAGCCACTGTTGCATAGCTACTTCAAAGCCATTCCCAGCTTGTTCCACCTGCCAACACAACCCAGCTCTGTCCCGGTGTGGGACACCCATGTGCATCCGAGGGGCTGGGCTTCACCACCAGGGTGAACCTTCCCCTAAGCCAATCAAGGTAATTCCAGCTGTTTTGCCAGGGCCTGGTTAAGGAACCGGCATGTGATGTAATTATGGAAATGAGAGGTGAGGTAATGTCTGCCGGTTGGGGGTTGGAAGGAAGATATTCTTGCAAAAATTTCCTTGCTCTTAAAAAAGAACTCAGGGAAAGGATTTTCCTCTTGCAGCCCTGGGCGTTGCTGCATGAGCACCTTGTGCTTGTGCTTGTGCCTGGTGCTTGAGGTTGTGCAGCCGTCTTGTGACCAGAAGGGGACAAACACCAAGACAAAAGCCACCGCTCAATAGCAAGGCAACACAGAAAGCTGAAAAGAGCATGGGTCCCGACAGAGTGCTGAGCCCCTGAATTAACCAACCTCGACACCAAACCTTGCTCTGCCTCTGAAGTTTTTACAAAATTTTAAGTCCCCTTATTGTTTAGGACATTTTGATTTGGGTCTTCTATTGTTTCCTGCCAAAAGCATTCTAACTAACATTAAAGCCTTATGTAATTGTTAATAGATTTTTTTTTCCTTATTTTCTGCCGGGCGTGGTGGCTCATGCCTGTGATCCCAGCACTTTCGGAGGCTGAGATGAGTAGACCACTTGAGGTCAGGAGTTCGAGACCAGCCTGGGCAACATAGCAAAACCCTGTCTCTACAAAAAAATAAAATAAAATAAAATAGAAGAAGCTGGGCATAGTGGTGTGCACCTGTGGTCCCAGCTACTCCAGAGGCTGAGGTGAAAGGGCTGGAGCTGAGCCCAGGAGGCAGTGAGCTGTGACCGCACCATTGCACTCCAGTCTGGGCAACAGAGCAAGACCCTGTCTCCAAAAAAAAAAAAAAAAAAAAAGAATTTTTTTCTGTATTTTCTTCTTCCTCCTCCCCTCTTCCTCCTCCTCCTCCTCCTTCTCCTCCTCTTCCTCCTTCTCTTCCTCCTTCTTTTGTAATAGAAACAGGGTTTTGGCAGGGCACGGTGGCTCACGCCTGTAATCCCAGCAATTTGGGAGGCCAAGGTGGGCAGATCACTTGAGGTCAGGAGTTTGAGACCAGCCTGGCCAATATGGTGAAACCCCATCTCTACCAGGTGTGGTGGCACACGCCTGTAATCCCAGCTACTCAGGTGGCTGAGGCAGGAGAATCACTTGAACCCAGGAGGTGGAGGTTGCAGTGAGCAGAGATTGCACCGTTGCACTCCAGCCTGGGCAACAGAGCGAGACTCTGTCTCAAAAAAAAAAAAAAAGAAACGGGGTTTCACCATGTTGCCTAGGCTAGTCTCAAACTCCTGGACTCAAGAAATTCACCTTCCTGAGACTCCCAAAGCGCTGAGATTACAGGTATGAGCCGCTGTGCTTGGCCAGAAATTTGTAGTAAAATTATTAATAATAAAAATATGAAGGCCCTGCTTTCATTCACGCTAAAAAATATTAAGGCCCTTTTGAATTTGCAGAACCCCTTTGCCAGTGCAAACCTTGCCTTGGGCGAGTGAAGATCCTGTCCCCTCTTTTTTACCTCATATGTTGCCTTCTTCCACCTGCAGTTCCTGGTCCACCAAATGGATCTGCTTTTTCCTTCCAGTCCTCCCAGGTGCCTTGGCCAAACTCAAACCATAAATAAAAAGAACACAGACACCAGGCATGTTGGCTTCTGCTGTAATACCAACACTTTGTGAGGCCGAGGAGGAAGGATTGCTTAAGGCTAGGAATTTGAGACCAGCCTGGCAACATAGTGAGACCCTGTCTCTACACAAAATGTAAAAATTACCCTGTTGCTGTGGCACAGACCTATAGTCCCAGCTGTTCGGGATGATGAGGTAGGAGGATCGATTGAGCCTGGGAGATCAAGGCTGCAGTGAGCTGTGTTCATGCCACTGCACTCCGGCCTGGGTGACAGAGCAAGACCCTGTCCCAAGGGGGAAAAAAAAAAAGGATAGAACATCTGCAAGTCCAAACAGTGTGCCATCTTCTTCCCTTATTTATTTATTTATTTTTTTCTGAGACAGAGTTTCGCTCTTGTTGCCCAGGTTAGAGTGCAGTGGTGCTATCTCAGCTCACCGCAACCTCTGCCTCCTGGGTTCAAGCGAGTCTCCTGCCTCAGCCTCCCGCCTCAGCCTCCCAAGTAGGTGGGATTACAGGCGCCTGCCAGCATGCCCAGGTAATTTTGTATTTTTATTAGAGATGGGGTTTCTCCATGTTGGTGAGGCTGATCTCAAACTCCCAACCTCAGTCAATCCACCCACCTCGACCTCCCAAAGTGCTGGGATTACAGGCATGAGCCACTGTGCCCGGCCTCATCTTCTTCCTTTTTACATGCAGCTATGAGTGGGGCCTGTGGCCTGATGTGAGGGGGTAGAGAAGAGCAAGGAGGCCCCAACCTGAAGGAATGCCCCCCTCCTAGGTGCCTATCAGAATGAGCCTGACCCCAGGGCAATGCCACAGCTTCCAGAGCCTCCCACGCTATTTCAGACCAAGAATCTTATAGACAAGGAGTGGTGCAGGGTGACGCGGATGAGACCCAGACCAGACTCTGAGGGCTCTGGGATGTGAATGGGGTTAGCTGACTGGTTGCTCCCCGTGTGGAGGCTCTGGGGCCTGTGAGAGGAAAAAGCCCAAGTTTCCATTTCTGGCCCATTGGTTTCCTCTATTCTTCCTCCCTCTTCCCCTCTTTTCACCACCCCTCACCTCCATTTCCCTTCTCCTCTCCCCTCCTCTCTTCCCCCTCCATTTTCCCCTTCCCTCTCTCTCCCATTCAGCTCTCCCTTTTCCTGTCTCCATCTCCTTTGCCGCTGCCCTCCCCTCCAGCCAGTGGCCAGCACAGATAGCCGTGTACTGTAGAAAAAATCCAACTAGAGAGTGAGAGAATATTCTTCTTTTGTTGTTTTTGTTTTCTGAGATAGGAGCTCACTTGGTCACTCAGGCCGGAGTGCAGTGGCATAATCATAGTTTACTGCAGCCTCAACCTCCTGGGCTCAAGCAATTCTCCCACCTCAGCCTCCCAAGTAGCTGGGACTACAGGTGTGCACCACCATGCCCAGCTAATTTTAAATTTTTTGTAGAGACAGGGTCTTCCTATGCTGCCCAGGCTTGTCCTGAACTCCTGGGCTCAGACAATCCTCCTGCCTTGACCTCCCAAAATGTTGGGTTTCCAGGCATAAGTCGCTGTGACTAGCCAAGAGAATTTCTGACAGACATTGCCCATCAGGTCACTCTGGGTGTGAGAGCCACTGGCTCCAGAAGCTCAGTCCTGGCGGCAGCTGTCAAACCAACACCTACATAGCCTGCAAGCAGAGGGCAGGCGGGGCAGTTTGTAGGGCTTCAGACCCTGTGAATTTGTCTGTTCAGCTGTCACCCAACCTCTCCCTGCAAGAGGTAGGGTGAGACGGATGGCAGAGTGTCATGACTGAAGAAGAGCCTCTGACGACTGGCCTGATGGGCACGGGCCCCTGCCCTGTCTCATGTCAGGCACACGCATGTGCTCCAGCCACTGCCTGGGGAAAAGAGCATAACCATGTGCCAGGGTGAGATCTCTCCCCGGCTCACAGAATTGCAAGTACTGCTCCCCTCTCAGTATCTTCAGCAGGAAATAGGGGGTTGGGGGTGAGGGGCTGTGCCTGGTGATCCCAGTTTTCCTCCTTCTCATCTTCCAGGGTTCCAGGCTGAGGAGCTCAGAGGTTGTGTGGAGGAGGGAGGGGAATAACAGTTGGGCCCGCATCAGGGCTGCACCTCCTCTTGGACAGTCCCAGTACTCAGAGTTGGCGGGGGTGAGGAGGATCGCTGCCCTCCTTGGACACCCCGACCGTGGTCTACTCTAAAAATCCTCCCTTCACCTGGGGAGGAGATTGCAGGCATGCTCCACCTCCAGCACGGTCCTGAGATGGGTTGTCCCCACTTCCCCCTGCCCTTTCCTTCCTCGGTAAAGGGATTACTGCTCATTCCCACCCAGAGGATCTTGGGGCATCCCCCTGAGAAGGAAGAGCTTAGGACTCCTTCCCCGCTCCACAAAGAGCAGTTAAAAAATAAAAAATAAATTAAAAACACAAACAAAGGCTACTCTGGGCACACTGCCTATGGGGTAGCCTTGCTCCACAGGGGGCAGTTAAAAAAAGTAAAACAACAATAACAACAAAAAACAAAAAGAACTACTGGGGCAGTGGTCTGAGATCCACCCCTGTCTTTAATAAATGCCTATTTCATTTTATTTTTACTTTTAAGACAGTCTCACTCTGTCGCCCGGGCTGGAGAGCAGTGGCGCAATCATATTTTACCAATGAGGAAAGCAAGGCCCAGTGACTGGCCCAGACCTGGGACCATATTTCCTTCCTGGCTTTTGGTTAGGTGCACTTTCCTTGCAACATGAGACATCTCAAGTGTAAACACCTCTGCCTGGCTTTCCCACCTTCTGTAAACCCTACTAGGGTTCCCACACCTTCCTCAAAAACCACTTTGGCCCTAGTCCTGCTGCCCTCACTCCCAATAACTTGTCCTTCATCACACCCCCTGGAGTTCAGCCATTCAAGCCCCTGCCATTCCGGGCGGATTGCCTGAGCCCAGGAGTTCGAGACCAGCTTGGGCAACATGGTGCAACCCCATCTCTACAAAATATGCAAAAATTATCTGGGGATGGTGGCAGGCAACTGTAGTCCCAGCTACTAGGGAGGCTGAGGCAGGAGGATAGCTCCAGCATGGGAGACAGAGGTTGCACTGGGCTGAGACTACACCACCACACTCCAGCCTGGGTGACAGAGTGAGATCCTGTCTCAAAAAAAAAAAAAAAAAAAGAAAAAGAAAAGAAAAAAATAGTAGTCTGATAAATATTCATACACCCTCCACCTAGATTAGGCAGTCACTAATATTTGCCTTTTTTTTTTTTAATGGAGTTTCGCTCTTGCTGCCCAGGCTAGAGTGCAGTGACATAATCTCAGCTCACTGCAACCTCTGCCTCCTGGGTTCAAGCGAGTCTCCTGCCTTAGCCTCCCAAATAGCTGGGACTACAGGCGCCTGCCACCACATCCAGCTAATTTTTGCATTTTTAGTAGAGACGGGGTTTCCCCATGTTGGCCAGGGTGGTCTCAAATTCTTGACCTCAGGTGATCCGCCCGCCTTGGCCTCCCAAAGTGCTGGGATTACAGGTGTGAGCCACTGTGCCCAGCTGATATTTGCCATATTTCAGCCGGGCATAGTGGTTCACACCTGTAATCCCAGCACTTTGGGAGGCTGAGGCAGGAGGACTGTTTGAGCCCAGGGGTTTGAGACCAGCCTGGGCAACATAGTGAGACCCAGTATCTATTTTAAATAAATAAATAAATAGAAAAAATAACAAGTAAGATGAAGACAAAGTATTTTTTTTAAAAAAGGAAAAAAATGCCGGGCGCCGTGGCTCACGCCTGTAATCCCAGCACTTTGGGAGGCCGAGGCAGGTGGATCACGAGGTCAGGAGATCAAGACCATTCTGGCTAACATGGTGAAACCCCGTCTCTACTAAAAATACAAAAAAATTAGCTGTGTGTGGTGGCACGCTCCTGTAGTCCCAGCTACTCAGGACGCTGAGGCAGGAGAAATCACTTGAACCTGGGAGGCAGAGGTTGCAGTGAGCCAAGATCACACAACCGCACTCCAGCCTGGCGACAGAGCGAGACTCCGTCTCAAAAACAAAACAAAACAAAACAAAAATCATAAATCAGATGAAGTCATTCCCTGTTTCAAACCCTCCAACGGCTTTTCATTGCATTTAAAATAAACTCTTTAGTCTGATTTTAAAAGCCTCGTGATCTCTGACTCCTTGCCATGCCTCTAACCTCACCTTTCCCTCTCTCTTCCCTCATCTGCCTCGCGCCAGCCTCACTGAACTTTCTGCAATTCCTCAAACATGCCAAGCTCATCCCAGCCTGACTCTTCTGCTCGGGTGATGACTGAATACAATTCATGATTTTCAAATCCTAGATTGCATGGAAATAGCTATAAAGAACGTTATTGGGGCAATTGAGGGAATTTGAATATGGGCTGTGTATTAGATAACACTGTTATATCATTGTTAAATTTCTTTTTTCTTAGTTACAACATTTTTTTTACACAAATAAAGGCAAATCGATGTTAAATGTCTTTAGTGGGCTAACCCTACTGTGGTTATGTAGGAAAATGTCCTTGTTCTTTGGAGTTACATGCTAAAGTATTCAGAGATTAAATATAATGATGTCTAACACTTCCAGAGGAATTGTGGCAAAACACTGACAACTGGTAAATCCAAGGGAAGGATATATTGGTATTCATAGCAGCATTCTTTCAACTTTATCCTGGGCTTGATTTTTTTCAAGATAAAATAGAGTAAAAGATGGACAACTTAAAGAAAAATATCTTAATCCAGGAATACTTAAAAATCATTAGAGCATTTGTCAATGCCCTTCTAAAGATTCGGAAGATGTGGGTAGGACCTGCCTTTTCATGACCCAGGTGACCCTCAGGCAGCTGCCCAGGCCACACTTCGAGCAGTTTCACTGAGCACTCTGCCCTTGGAGTGTGGCTTGCTGGCACAGCCCATTATTTCCCATTCTCCAGCTGAGGAGTGGCTGGCTGAAAGATCAAGCAGGCGGATGGAGACGTGATTTTGCAGTGAGGCTGGAACCGGAGATTGTGGGCACAATAGAGAATGGTGAGGAGTTGAGGAAAGATTTTGTCTTCCCGCCCTGTCTTTTGGCTTCTGGAGGAACAGAGGAGGCTCCTAGAACTCAGGGAAAGAATGGAATGAGGGCTCCAAACTCCTAAAGCCAGTGCTTCTCTGACTCTGTTTTATGCCCCCTTGGATAAATATCATCTGTAAACAGACAAACAAAAAAAGAAGTCACAATAAGTTTTGAAGTATTCCCCAAATTCCAGGGTTCCAGGAGCCTTGAGTCTTGAACTCAACATAGATGCAGACTGAACACGTCAGCACGTCATTCTGACTTCTGACCAGAAGGTGGCAGCAACATACCTCGCTTTATTTTAGGGGCCACCAACAAAGAGATTTTTCGGGTGCCTCACACACATTTGATTGACCTAGGTCCCACCGCAGACACCACGGACAAAAAGATGAGTAAGATCTTATCACTGCCCTCAAAGATCATATTGTCAGGGAGCGGAAATTCAGAGGCAGACATATAAACAGATTACTAGTTACTAGCTGTGTGACCTTAGGAAAGTTACTTAACCTTGCTGTGCCTCAGTTTCTTCAACTATGAAGTGGGAATAGTAACAGTACCCATGTCATAGGGTTACTGTGAGGATTAGGAGTGATTAAATAAATGTTAGATCTAGCAAAGGGTGGCCATTACTATGTGATACAGTGAGAGAAGGGATGAGCTGGCAGGGATGCCCACAGTGCTCCCTAACTGGGAGCAGTGGAACCCCAAGTGGAGACAATGGGAAAGAGTTCCACTCTGGTAAAGCCACTCTGTCAGTGGGGACCCTGCAGCCAAACTGGGCTGGGAGAGTTTACCTTCAAAAGTGTGGTGCTGGATCCCTTCCGGCTGAGGCTCATCTTGGGTCCTGTAGGCATAGAGTGCAGAACACCAGCAGGGCCACTCAGGGCCTAATCAACCAGGACGCGCCCTTCCAGAGAGGAAACCACCACTAGCTCACCATACAAGCTCAGACATGCAACTTGGTCCCTCTGAGCCTCAGGTCTTACCTAAGTGATGGGGAAATAGGACCACAGGGACCAAGGAACAGTGCTGAGTTCCACATCTGGGACATCGCAAGAGCAACTATAAAGTCAGGCAATTCAGGAGCAGCAAGGACTTGGAGCTAGGGACTTAAAAATAAAGATGGGGGGCCAGGCATGGTGCTCATGATTGTAATCCCAGCACTTCGGGAGGCTGAGGTGGGTGGATTGCCTGAGCTCAGTAGTTTGAGATCAGCCTGGGCAACATGGTGAAACCCCATCTCTACCAACAGTACAAAAAAATTTGCCAGGCGTGGTGGTGCGCTCCTGTAATCCCAGCTACTCAAGGACTGAGGCAGGAGGATCGTTTGAGCCTGGGAGGCAGAAGTTGTAGTGAGCTGAGACTGCACCACTGCGTTCCAACCTGGGTGACAGAGTGAGATCCTTCTCAAAAAATAAAAATAAAATAGGCCGGGTGCTGTGGTTCATGCCTGTAATCCCAGCACTTTGGGAGGCCAAGGCAGGCAGATCATGAGGCCAAGAGATGGAGACCATCCTGGCCAACATGGTGAAACCCGTCTCTACTAAAAATACAAAAATTAGCTGGGTGTGGTGGCGCGCCCAGGATATAGTCCCAGCTACTTGGGAGGCTGAGGCAGGAGAATCGCTTGAACCCCGGAGGCGAAGGTTGCAGTGAGGCAAGATTGCGCCACTGCACTCCAGCCTGGTGACAAAGCAAGACTCCGTCTCAAAAAATAATAGTAGTAATAATAACAATAAATAAAAATAAAATAAAGCTGGGAAGACAAAGGAATCCTGGAGAGGACCTTGGACTTCACCTAGGTTGTGGAGTGGAGGTTTAGGTTTTTAAATTTTATTTTTTTAATTTTTTTTTTTATTTTTGAGACGGAGTCTTGCTCTGTCGCCCAGGCTGGAGTGCAGTGGCGCAATCTCAGCTCACTGCAAGCTCCGCCTCTGGGGTTCACACCATTCTCCTGCCTCAGCCTCCTGAGTAGCTGGGACTACAGGCGCTCGCCACCACGCCGGTTTACTTTTTTGTATTTTTAGTAGAGACGGGGTTTCACCATGTTAGCCAGGATGGTCTCGATCTGACCTCATGATCCGCCCGCCTCAGCCTCCCAAAGTGCTAGGATTACAGGTGTGAGCCACAGCGCCTGGCTGGTTATTTATTTATTTATTTTGAGACAGGATCTCAGTCACTGGGGCTGGAGTACAGTGGTGCAGTCAGGGTTCACAGCAGCCTTGACCTCCTGGGCTCAGGTGATCCTCCCACCTCAGCCTTCCAAGTAGCTGGGACTACAGGTGCATGCCACCATGCCTGGCTAATTTTTGTGTGTTTTGTAGAGATGGGGTTTCTCCATGTTGCCCAGGACTGGTCTTGAACTTCTAGGATCAAGCGATCTGCCTGCCTTGACCTCCCAAAATGCAGGGATTACAGGTGTGAGCCACTTCGCCTGGCCTGGAGTGGAGGTTTGTGTCAAGCCTAGACCCGGAAAGGCCGAGGCAGGCGGACCATTTGAGATCAGGAGTTGGAGACCAGCTTGACCTACATAGTGAAACCCCATCTCTACTAAAGTACAAAAATTAGCCAGGCATGGCGGCAGGCACCTGTAATCCCAGCTACTCGGGAGGCTGAGGCAGGAGAATCGCTTGAACACAGGAGGCAGAGGTTGCAGTGAGCCGAGATCATGCCACTGCACTCCAGCCTGGGCGACAGAGCAAGAGTCTCTCTCAAAAAAAAATTAAATTAAATTAAATTTAAAAATAGCACTCTTGCCAGCAACCTAAACTTCATTACTCACCTTCCCTGCAAACCCCTGAACACATGCAATCGTTGTTTCTCTTCCAGCCTTCATCAGAGCAGCCAACGGAGGCAGGAGGAGGAGGAGTGATGAGAATACTGGCAAATACCTCTACAGCATGTACTAGGTACCAAGCACTAAGTGCTTTCCAGAGGGTAACTCGTTTAACCCTCCCAACACCATCAGGTAAGTACTGCTATTATCATTCCCATTTGTGGATAAAGAAAATGGGGTGGCCGGGCGCGGTGGCTCATGTCTGTAATCCCAGCACTTTGGGAGGCCGAGACGCGTGGATCACAAGGTCAGGAGATCGAGACCATCCTGGCTAACATGGTGAAGCCCCGTCTCTAATAAAAATACAAAAAAATTAGCCGGGTGTGGTGGCGGGCGCCTGTCGTCCCAGCTACTCAGGAGGCTGAGATAGGAGAATGGCGTGAACCCGGGAGGTGGAGCTTGCAGTGAGCTAAGATCGTGCCACTGCACTCCAGCCTGGGCGACAGAGTGAGACTCTGTCTCAAAAAAAAAAAATGGAAGAAGGAAGGAAGGAAGGAGAGAGAGAGAGAAAGAAAGGAAAGAAGGAAGGAAGGAAGGAAGGAAGGAAGGAAGGAAGGAAGGAAGGAAGGAAGAAAATGGGGTGAACAGAGGTTAAGTCACTCAGAAAACCCAAAGCACACAGCTAATTAAGGTGAGCAGCCATGATTGAACCTGCGCCGTCTGCCCAGAGTCCCGGTCCACCAGGGGAGGGTGAGGCCAGGGAGGACTTAGCTTCTTCCACCTTGGGTCCAGCACTGCTCTCAGCAACCAGGGGCACAGTCCAAAAGAGGCCCAGACCCTCACTGGTCTTGGGGCTGACATTATCACTCAGGAGGTTAATAATAATAATAGTAATAATAAAACCAGCTTCCATTTTCAGGCTTTAAGATGTGTGTCCTAAGCACTTTGCATGTATTTATTCATTCCTTTAGTCCTCCCAACAACACTATGAGGTAGAAGCTACAGTTGGTTATCTCCTTTTTCTTGAGGGACATGAAGGGACGTAGCGACGAGCCTAAATTCTGCAATAGAGTGGTGGAGCAGATGGGAAGTGTGGCGGCTGGATGCCAGAGCCCGGCTCTTAACCCAGACTCTTTGCCCACCTCTGCTCTGCACGGTGTTGCTGGCCTGCTCCTTCTGCGTTAGGGGAGGAGCCTCTTCTGCCTTGCAGTTCCCCACCCAGGCCTGATCCACAGCTCCAGAGCCCTGCTGTGGCAGCCCTCTGTCCCTTCTCCTCCCAGGCATGTAGGTGGCCAGCGGAGCGCTTAAGCAGGGTGAGGACGGGAACTCCATCTGGAACTCCCCAGGCCCAGCTGCAGCCCCAGCAGCCTCTACTCTCAGAGGCTTGGGTCCCCCACCAGTGCCCTGTAGACAGGGCCTGAGCTGGTCTTCCCCAGGCCTTGCCCGCCTCTCCTGATGCAGAGCTGGCTCCCTGCTCCTGGAGGGTGGGGCCAAATCCGGGATGGATGGGGCTCCAGGCCAACAGCAGCTGGGGCTCAGTGCCCAGGACTGCGGCAGGAAGCACCAAGGCTTCCCTAGCCCCTCCTCACACCTGCCAAGCCTCCTGGCCCTATCCCAGGTGGGACCCTACCCCTCCCAATTCCCAGGAGTTAGGGGAGGCCAAGCTGTCATTTATTCGTCCTGTCCCATCTCTCCCTTCCTCCCGTTTCCCACTCCCCTGGCAACCAAACCAGACCCATCAAGGAGAAGGAACTGGCAGCTGTGCAGGGAGAGACTAATAGCCCGGAAGGAAGGAGGGGCCTGGAAAGGAGACGAAGGCGGTAGAGATGTGAGCAGGGCGTTGGCCCTGGCCCATCTCAGAGGACACACAAAGGGGGGAGGGGGCGCTGCCCTGCAATACTGTGGAGCTAGCCAGCCAGGGAGCCGCCCTCCTTACCCCCAGCCAGATATCCAAGCAGGAACCTCAAACCTGCTTCCCCAGATGCACTCTCTTGTCCTCAGATCCCATCTGAGGCAGCCTGTCTCACAGGACAGCACTGGAGTCCCCAGCAGCAGCAGCAGCCCCAGCCTTATGGTTCCTGGCAAACCCAGCAGACCTCAGCAACCCGGCTCCTGCAGACGATCCGAGCTGCCTCTGTCCACTCCTGGGCAGGTTGTGCTTGCATTCTGGAAGCTGTTTGACATACAAAGGCCAGATATCAGCCTTCCCGCTAACTCTGGGGTAGGGGAGGGTGTGGTGGGGTGTGTGATTGTGTGTGTATCTGTGTGTATGTAATGTGTGTGTACATAGATATACAAGGCTGTGTGTATGCATCCGTTTGCATGCGCAGGTTTGTGGACCTGTTCTGGGGCCTTCTCTCTTTCAGACTGCTGGGGATGGGCACTTTCTCTTTCCCCATCTCTTCCCCATCCAGCCCCACCCATCCCTGGTACCTGCAACTCATCAATACTGGAAACCAGCTCCTGCCAGTCCATCCATCTCTCAGCCTTGGCAGCCGCTGTTGCCCCTCAGCCCCCTCCCCTTCCTACCTCAGGAATCACTCTGGTTCCCGTAAAGCCCATGACTGCGCAGCAGTTGGTGTGGGGTTGGGGGGAGGGAGAATCCAGTAAACCCAGACAGAAGACAACAGGCCCACTTAGCCCAGCCCGTGGCATGGGGCAGACCCTCCCGAGTGGGATCCAGAGCTGGGTCCAGCCACCCTCAGCCCCCTATGATGTACCCACCTCATTGGGGCTTGTTGGGGGGGTAGGTCTAGGTTTGGGGGCTGTGTCTTTAAGGCTGAAACATCAGCAGACAACCTCTGCTGGGCCGTGTTCAGGGGAGGGGGAGGGGGGCTGGTCAGCGCATTAGCAACAGAGCTGGCGCCAGGCACCAGCTCTTCACAGGGCTCTGGGGATTAGGGAGAGTAGCTCTTCCCCAGCCCGATCTGCCTCTTTGCCCCTGTCTCCTATTCCTCCCTGGGTGTGGTGAAGGAGGGGTAGCTGACAGCAAGTGAAAATAGAGGCTGGCCTTCAGGGGGCAAGTCAAGGCACTAGCTATGGGGCCTAAGCCAGGTCAGCTCTTCCTCCAGCTGGCCTCCTCCCTACTCCTGTGCCAGAAGCCTGCCCTTTAACTTCAGGTCCTTCTACCTCGCAATTTTCAGGGACCCTAGTTCAAGTCAGGCCTTCCTACCCTAGGTTCTAGCTTTGGGTGCTTGTTGGAAGGTAGTGACCCCCACCCCAGCGGCAACAGGGGGCAATCAAGTGGGCAGAGGCCTGCAACCAGGGAAGGGAGGGGAAGGCGCTCCTGCTGTTCCGCAGGGGTGGGGCATCCCCCTCCCCACACAACCCCCCTCCAGCGGGCCATCAGGCCAGTGGGAGGAGCTGCCCGTGCCCCCCCTGAGACCGCAGGGCTATAAAGCCGCCTCGCAGCTGTCTGCGGCTCCTTCCCAGTCCCCGGCCTAGCTCTGCGAACCGTGACTGCCCATCCTCGGCCGCAATGAGCCACCACCCGTCGGGCCTCCGGGCCGGCTTCAGCTCCACCTCATACCGCCGCACCTTCGGTCCACCGCCCTCACTATCCCCCGGGGCCTTCTCCTACTCGTCCAGCTCCCGCTTCTCCAGCAGCCGCCTGCTGGGCTCCGCGTCCCCGAGCTCCTCGGTGCGCCTGGGTAGCTTCCGTAGCCCCCGGGCGGGAGCGGGCGCCCTCCTGCGCCTGCCCTCGGAGCGCCTCGACTTCTCCATGGCCGAGGCCCTCAACCAGGAGTTCCTGGCCACGCGCAGCAACGAGAAGCAGGAGCTGCAGGAGCTCAACGACCGCTTCGCCAACTTCATCGAGAAGGTACGCTTTCTGGAGCAGCAGAACGCGGCCCTGCGCGGGGAGCTGAGCCAAGCCCGAGGCCAGGAGCCGGCGCGCGCCGACCAGCTGTGCCAGCAGGAGCTGCGCGAGCTGCGGCGAGAGCTGGAGCTGTTGGGCCGCGAGCGTGACCGGGTGCAGGTGGAGCGCGACGGGCTGGCGGAGGACCTGGCGGCGCTCAAGCAGAGGTCAGGGGGCAGGGCTGGGCCGCTGCCATTGAGGCGAGGTCGAAGCGGCCGTCCAGGCGGCTGCTCTTCCTTCCCCTCACTTCCCCTCTCCATCAGCAGCCCAAGGGTGTGGCTCCTCTTACCAACCCAGGTGTGTGCGGGCAGCATCCTTGCCCACGGGCTCCAAGTGCCCCCCGCCTCCCACTTTGCTCTGAGTGTTTGGGGAGGTGGGAGAAGTGGATATCTGTGCCTCCCCTGAGTAATGAGGAAACCCCCTTTTCAACTCCTACTCCGTTAGAGAGAATGCGGGGCAATTCCATTAGGCAGCCTCAGCCCTCCATTTAGAGTCCTGGGCAGCAGAACAGCCTCTAACCGGATCCTGGGGGGCGTGCGGTCTGGGGTGCGAGCTGGGCGGCGACCCCGCAGTTCAGCCTCTGCACGCTCTTCCCGTCAGGTTGGAGGAGGAGACGCGCAAGCGGGAGGACGCGGAGCACAACCTCGTGCTCTTCCGCAAGGTGAGTCCGAGCCCCTCTCCCTGTTCAGCCTCCCCACCCCTACCCCCGATCTCAGTATCCAGAGGTGGTGGCATCGGTGGGCGCGGGGAGAAGGGGGCAACCAGACGCCTCCCGAGGCAGACAGGGAAGGCCTGGTCCTTCCTCGGCCTGCGCAGCCCCTAACTTATCTTGAATCTCCACTGCCACCCCTCGAAGGACGTGGACGATGCCACTCTGTCCCGCCTGGAACTAGAGCGCAAGATTGAGTCTCTGATGGATGAGATTGAGTTCCTCAAGAAGCTGCACGAGGAGGTAAGTGGGCCTGGTATCAGGGGCGGCTTCTGAAGTTCTGGGGTGGTCTCGCTGGAGCTGGCGAGTGGAGCGGAGGCATCGCCCTGGGGATCAGGACGATGCTGGGTAGACGCAGCCCCTCCAGTCTACAGGTGGTTAGACTCCCACCCTTGCGCCACCTGGCGGCGGGCAGCAGGGCTGTACCTCCGAAACCTGGCCTCTGGTCTCGCGCCCGCGGGGGCGCAGGGCTGCACGCCCCGCCCTCCCTGGCGCCCCCTTCTGTTCGTTCAAACGTTTCTTCTCTTTTCTGTGCACGAACTGCGTGGCCCGCGTGGGATTTGCGCCGCTGTCCATCCTCTGCCTGCTCCCGGCCGTAGGAGCTGCGAGACCTGCAGGTGAGTGTGGAGAGCCAGCAGGTGCAGCAGGTGGAGGTGGAAGCCACGGTGAAGCCCGAGCTGACGGCAGCGCTGAGGGACATCCGCGCGCAGTACGAGAGCATCGCCGCGAAGAACCTGCAGGAGGCGGAGGAGTGGTACAAGTCCAAGGTGCGAGAGCCGGGCGGGCCTGCGCGGCGGGGCGCTGGGGTGGCGTCGCGCGTCGCAGCTGACTCAAGCCTGGGTTACCCCCACTTCGCAGTACGCGGACCTGTCCGACGCTGCCAACCGGAACCACGAGGCCCTGCGCCAGGCCAAGCAGGAGATGAACGAGTCCCGACGCCAGATCCAGAGTCTAACGTGCGAGGTGGACGGGCTGCGCGGCACGGTGAGTACGAAGCTGCGCGCCCGGGCCCGGGGAGCGGACGATGAAATGTTCCGCAACTGGCCCCTTCCACTCCCCTGCCCCAGAACGAGGCGCTGCTCAGGCAGTTGAGAGAGCTGGAGGAGCAGTTCGCCCTGGAGGCGGGGGGCTACCAGGCGGGCGCTGCGCGGCTCGAGGAGGAGCTGCGACAGCTAAAGGAGGAGATGGCGCGGCACCTGCGGGAGTACCAGGAGCTCCTCAACGTCAAGATGGCCCTGGACATCGAGATCGCCACCTACCGCAAGCTGCTGGAGGGCGAGGAGAGCCGGTGAGGGTGGAGCTGCTGGGGCGGGGCAGGGCGGGGTCGGGACTGGGCGGGGCAGGGCGGGGCCTGGGCAGGGGCGCTGACAGCTTGCTTCGCCTCTAGGATCTCCGTGCCCGTCCATTCTTTTGCCTCCTTAAGTATAAAGACGACTGGTGAGTCTGGCTTACAACCTGTACCTCTCCTTGTCCACTTCTGCCCTCCTCGGGCTCCTGCTCTGGCTCACCTCAGGGATCTGTTCTCCCCACGGAACTTCTGGGTCCTGGCCTGTACCCACCCCTACTCCTCACACCCCGCGCCTCCCCTGCCCTCAGGGATAGCAGTGGGAGCCTAAGAGGAGAGATTCCCACGCTTTCCCCCTTGAACCCTTTATCTTACTTTCTTCAGTGCCTGAGGTGGAGCCTCCCCAGGACAGCCACAGCCGGAAGACCGTTCTGATCAAGACCATTGAGACCCAGAATGGGGAGGTGAGGCAGGTCCCCTAATGCCAGGACCCCACAATTTCCCATATTATTTCTGAGCCTCAGCCTGGCTGTCGCTAATCTTACTTAGGGTGGGTAATTCTTGGGGAGAGACAGAGAAGGAGACAGAGAACGTGGATAGATAAACAGGAGCCTCTGCTGGTTACCCCAGGGAGTGGGGCTCTATGATCCAAAGGAGTAGGATGGAGGGTGGCGCTCAATGGCTTGTGCCCATCATATGCCCTGTCCCCAGCAGGTGGTGACAGAGTCCCAGAAGGAGCAGCGCAGTGAGCTGGACAAGTCTTCTGCCCACAGTTACTGAACCCCTTGGTCCGGAGCCTTGACTCTGCCCTAGGCCTGCTCTAAGCCCAAACCCTAAGACCACTCCTGAATTGTCTCTTCTCCCTCTGCATGTGTCTAAAAGGTGGTGCGAGGCATCCCTTTCCTGGCTTATGGCCAAGCCCGACCCGGCCAGCAGTCGCTGGGCCTCTTCCTGCCCTGACACTCGATGTGACCTATGTGCTTCCCTTTTCATGTCCTGATAAGAAGCCAATGATCCCCCCCAGGACAAATCTACTCCAGCCACGACGAGAAGCGGGTGAGCCAGGGTCTGAGTTTCACATTTGAACCAAATAAAATGCTGTCAAGAGAAAACTCTCCAGTGCATTTGTGTCTGTGGAAGTGTGTGTGCAGTGCCTGACGGGAGGAGCCTTGGCGCTGTTCTCCCTTTGTCTCGAGTCATTTCTTTTCTGGCTGTCACTCTCTTGGCATCAATATACCCTTCTAGGTTTTCTACCTCTGTCCATTCCTTCTCAGCTTTTGTTGCTCACCTGCAGCCTGGAATGCCCACCCACCTGATCTTCTTCACTCACCTATGGTGCTAGCTAGGTGCAAGGAATAAGTCAGAGTCCCTGATCTCAAGGAATTTACAGTTTCGGGTGGGGGAGACAGGCAACATAAGCAGACAATTTCAGCCTCCTGAGGAGTGCTGTCTGGGATACTAAGCAGATAGTGGTGTTAATATGAAGATAAGCACCTAAGCCAGGCTTAGGCAGGAGGGGTGGCTTCCCACAGGACGTGACATCACACTAAGCACTGAAGAATGAGCGGGAGTTAGTCAGGTGAAGCAAGGAGAAAAGGACTTTCTAGGTAGAGGAATCAGCCAGGAGGTAAGACAGCAAATTTGGAAACTAAAAGCAGTTTTATAATGATGGAGTGAAGGCTAGAATGGAAGGAACAGTGCTGATGCTGGAAAGATGAACAAGGGCCCAGTCACGGAGGGCTTGATAAGCCATGTTAAAGCAGTCAGGTTTTTGTTTTTTAATTAATTTATTTACTTATATTTTCATTTATGTATTTATTTGAGGCAGAGTCTCACTGTGTCGCCCAGGCTGGAGCGCAGTGGTGAGATCTCACCTCCCAGATTCAAGTGATTCTCCTCCCTCAGCCTCCCAAGTAGCTGGGACTACAGGCACGTGCCACCACACCCAGCTAATTTTTCCTGACCTCAGGTGATCCACTCACCTTGGCTTCTCAAAGCGCTGGGATTACAGGCATAAGCCACCACACCTGGATTTTTTGTTTTTTTTTTTAATTTAAAGACAGAATCTCTCTCCGACACTAGGCTGAAGTGCAGTGGCACTATCATAACTCACTTCAGCTTCCAACTCCTGGGCTGAAGTGGTCCTCCTGCCTCAGCCTCCCCAGTAGCTGGGACTACAGGCGCATGCCACCATACCCAGTTAATTTAAAAATTTTTTTTTGTAGATACAGAATCTTGCTATGTTGCCCATGCTGGTCTCAAACTTCTGGCCTCAGGCAATCCTCCCACCTCTGCCTCCCAAAGTGTTGGGATTACAGGTGTGAACCATCACATCTGGCCCTGAATTTATCCTAAGGAAAAGGGAAAGAAACTTAAAGGTTTTAATAAGGAGGGTGATTCAGCTCTGCATTTTAGGAAGATCACTCTTGCTGAAATACGCAGAAAGAATTGGAAGGAGATGGGAGATCAGGTCAGAGGCTTTTTCAGTGAAAAATACAAGAGACGACGACGGGTATGGTCACCGGAGGTGGGTTTGAGAAATACTGGGGGGTGGAAGCCGCAGTTTCTAGGATTGCTTGGCAGTGTGCGGAAAAGGAACAGTAACAATGACCAGCGTTTTTGCTTGAACAACCAGGCAGCTAGATGATGGTACCTTTCAAAGAAAGATCAAGCTGGATGCAGTGGCTCTCGACTGTAATCCCAGCTACTGGAGAGGCTGAGGTGAGAGGACTGCTTGAAGCCGAGTTCGATACCAGCCTGGACGACATCGTGAGACTCTAGCTCTAAAAAAAAGGAAGACTGAAGTGAAATGGGGAAAGTGGGAGCCCAAGACAACAAAGTCAGTTTTAGACTCACTGAGCATGAGATGCTCTGGAACATCCAAGAGGAAGGGATGAAGGGATGCCAGGCAGTTGGCGTCACAGGTCTGGAGTTCAGATGTGGTTGGATATTTTGAGATACTGAATCTATTAGAATGCTATTTATTTATTTATTTATTTATTTTTTGAGACAGAGTCTCACTCTGTCACCCAGGGTGGAGTGCAGTGGCGTGATCTCCACTCACTGCAAGCTCCACCTTCCAGGTACATGCCATTCTCCTGCCTCAGCCTCCAGAGGAGCTGGGACTACAAGCACCTGCCACCACGCCCGGCTAAATTTTTGTATTTTTAGTAGAAACGGGGTTTCACTATGTTAGCCAGGATGGTCTCGATCTCCTGACCTCGTGATCGGCCCGCCTCAGCCGCCCAAAGTGCTGGGATTACAGGCGTGAGCCACCGCGCCTGGCTAGAATGATTTTTATTACAAGTAACAGATGACCTCTATAAGAAAAATAAGGCCGAGTGTGGTGGCTCATACCTGTAATCTCAGCACTTTGGGAGGCCAAGGTGAGAGGATCTCTTGAGCCCAGGAGTTCCAGACCAGCATGGACGACATAGGGCAATCCTGTCTATACAAAAAATACAAAAATTAGTATAGCACCTATAGTCCCAGCTACGCCAGATACTGAAGTGGGAGGATCGCTTGAACCTGAGAGATGGAGGCTGCAGGGAGCTATGATCGTTCCACTGCACTCCAGTCTGGGCAACAGAATGAGATCCTGTTTCATAAATAAATAAATAAATAGAAAAAAAGGAAATATCTCCCATAACAAAGAGCCAGAGGTAGGGGGCAGGCTCTGAGGTTGGTTGATTCAGAAGCTCAATGATGTCACCAAGGACCCAGGCCCTGTCCATGGCTCTGCTCAGCTTCCTCCTTGGAGGGGTACTTTGCCCTTGGAATGGTCCTCATGATTCCACAATGGCTGTCAGCTGCTACTGGGTGATGCCAGGTTTGAGATAGAAATCTTTCCCATTTGGCTGTTTAGCTAATGTCTTTGTTGTGTCTACTCCTGAACTAGTAACAGTTGCCAGGGGACAGCTGCTGACTGGCTTGGGCTCATTATCTGGTATGGAATGGAAGTCAGGAATCCATGAGGTCACACCAGATGTTGCTCAGGCTTTCACCACCACTCTCTGCATAGGACACACACATATACACACATTCTTTACACCCCATGCCTTTGCTCTCTTCCATTCAGTGACACCTATTACCTCAAAGGAGAAATATCACTGTGGAAAAGCGGACAAAAGCTTTGGGGTTTCAAATATTTAGGTGTTTAAGTGAGCAAATGTTCCAGTTTGAAAACTTTTACATCAGTTCATGGCCTGTGATTTGTACTGGGTACAAGGAAGAGAGATTGAGCCAAAGACAAGGGCATGGGACCTCTCAGGTGTCACACATGGGAAGAAATGAAATCACCTGGCCGGGCACGGTGGTTCATGCCTCTAATCCCAGCACTTTGGGAGGCCGAGGAAGGTGGATCACCTGAGGTCGGGAGTTCGAGACTAGCCTGGCCAACATGATGAAACTCCATCTCTACCAAAAATACAAAAAATTAGCTGGGCATGTTGGCACACACCGGTAATCCCAGCTACTCAGGAGGCTGAGGCAGGAGAATCACTTGAACCTGGAAGGCTGAGGTTGCAGTGAGCCGAGATCACACCACTGCACTCCAGCCTGGGCAACAAGAGCAAAACTCCGTCTCAAAAAAAAAGAAAAGAAAAAAGAAATCACCCAAGAACAGTGCATATAGCGAGAAAAGAAAAGAAACTTGGGGAGAATCTTAAAGAGAATGTGGGGAATTAACAGGCTGAGATGGAGGAAGAACACCAGGAAAGTGTGGCCTTGACTTCTCAAGGCCAGAGAAAGCTTTAAGGAGGGAGCACTGGGCCAAATGATGCTGGGAGCCCAAGTTAGAAAACAATAGGAAAATTTAGGATTTATCAACAAGGTGCTAGAGACCTAAGTGAGAGCAGATTCAAGGCAGAATTGGGTCAGAAGAAAAAAGAGGAATGAATGAGAGATGAGGAAGTGAAGACCAGAGTACCCTCTTCTTTTTTCTTTTTATTTTCTATTTTATTTATTTATTTATTTATTTATTTATTTTTTGAGATAGAGTCTCGCTCTGTCACCCAAGCTGGAGTGCAGTGGCGCAATCTAGGCTGACTGCAAGTTCCGCCTCCTGGGTTCACGGCATTCTCCTGCCTCAGCCTCCCGATTCTGGGACTACAAGTGCCCACCACCATACCCGGCTAATTTTTTTGCATTTTTTTTAGTAGAGATGGGGTCTCACCATGTTAGCCAGGATGGTCTCAATCTCCTGACCTCATGATCTGCCTGCCTCAGCCTCCCAAAGTGCTGGGATTACAGGCATGAGCCACTGCACCTGGCCCAGAGTACCCTCTTTCTTTCTGAGACAGAGTCTCACTCTGTCACCCAGGTTGGAGTGCAATGGTGCCATCTTAGCTCACTGCAACCTCCATCTCCCGGATTCAAGTGATTCTTGTGCCTCAGCCTCCTGAGTAGTTGCGACTACAGGCGTGAGCCACCATGCCCGGCGCAGAGTACGCTCTTAAGATGTTGTGGTTCAGCCTGGCATGTTGGCTCACGCCTGTGACCCCAGCACTTTGGGAAGCCGAGGGGAGCAGATCACTTGAGGTCAGGAGTTCGAGACCAGCCTGGCCAACTTGGTGAAACCCCGTCTCTACTAAAAATACAATAGTTACCTGGGCATAGTGGCGGGTGCCTGTAATCCCAGCTACTCGGGAGGCTGAGGCACGAAAATCACTTGAAGCTGGGAGGCAGAGGCTGCAGTAAGCTGAGATCTCACCATTGCACCTCAACCTGGGTGACAGAGCAAGACTCTGTCTCAAAATAAATAAATAAAATAATTTTTTTCTTTACTTTCTTTCTTTCTTTTTTTTTTTTTTTTAGATGAAGTCTTGCTCTGTCACCGAAGCTAGAGTGTAGTGGCGCAATCTCAGCTCACTGAAACCTCTGCCTTCTGGGTTCAAGCAATTCTCCTGCTTCAGCTTCCTGAGTAGCTGGGACTACAGGTGCGTGCCACCATGCCCTGCTAATTTTTTTATTTTTAATAGAGACGGGGTTTCACCACGTTGGCCAGGCTGGTCTCAAACTCCTGACCTCGTGATCCGCCTGCCTCGGCCACCCAAAGTGCTGGCATTACAGGTATGAGCCACAGCGCCCAGCCTCTTTTTCTTTTTTAGACAGAATCTCATGCCGCCCAGGCTGGAGTGCAGTGGCATGAACACAGTTCATTGTAGCCTCAACCTCCTGGGCTCAAGCGATCCTCCCATCTCAACCTCTCGAGTTGCTGGGACCACAGGTGCATGCCACCACACTTTGGTTAATTTTTTAAAATTTATTTCCTTTTTATTTAATTTTTTTTCTTTTAAATGGAGATGCGGCCTAACTATGTTACCCAGGCTGGTCTTGAACTCCTGACCTCAAATAATCCTCTGCCTCAGCCTCTCAAAGTGCTGGGATTACAGGCATGAGCTCTTGTCACTGAGCCCTCCCTATTTTTTATTTTTCTTTTTTTGAGACATGGTCTTGCCCTGTTGCCTAGGCTGGAGTGCAATGCTGAGATCACAGCTCACTGCAGGCTTGACCTGGGATCAAGTAATTCTCCCACCTCAGCCTCCTGAGTAGCTTTGACTACAGGTGCATGACACCACAGCTGGCTAGTTTTTGTATTTTTTTTGTAGAGACGGGGTTTGCCATGCTGTCCAGGCTGGTCTCAAATTCCCGGGCTCAATTGATCCCCCCACTTTGGCCTCCCAAAGTGTGAGATTACAGGCATGAGCCACCATGCCTGACCTAAAATTCACTTTTTATCTTTATACCGTGGCTAAAAAAAATTAAAAGAGACCAGAAATAACATGCTTAATGCTGGAGAGAATGTTAAACAATCAAATTGTCATGGGTGAGCCCAGCCATGTGTTAAAATGATACGACCTCAGACTTGGATGTGATTGAAAAGTTTTAGGAAAACTCAAAATCCAATTCTAATCAAGGTGATCTTATTTATTTATTTATTTATTTATTTATTTATTTATTTATTTTTGAGACAGAGTCTTACTCTGTTGCCCAGGCTGGAGTGCAGTGGCACGATTTCGGCTACTGCAACCTCCACTCCTAGGTTCAGGTGATTCTCGTGCCTCAGCTTCCCAAGTAGCTGGGAATACCGGTGTGTGCCACCATGCCCAGCTGATTTTTGTATTTTTAGTAGAGACAGGGTTTCGCCATGTTGGCCAGGCTGGTATCAAACTCCTGACCTCAAGTGATCTGCCCACCTCAGCCTCCCAAAGTAGTAGGATTACAAGTGTGAGCCACTGTGCCTGGCTGTGATTTGATTTTTTTTTTTTTTTTTTTTTTTTTTTGAGATGGAATTTCACTCTTGTTACCCAGGCTGGAGTGCAATGGTGCGATCTCGGCTCACCGCAACCTCTGCCTCCTGGGTTCAAGCAATTCTCCTGCCTCAGCCACCTGAGTAGCTGGGATTACAGGCATGCGCCACCATGCCTGGCTAATTTTGTATTTTTAGTAATTGCACTCTATCCAGCCTGGGCAAAAGAGTGAGTTTTTGTTTGTTTGTTTGTTTGTTTTTTTGAGACGGAGTCTTGCTCTGTCACCCAGGCTGGAGTGCGGTGGCGCAATCTCGGCTCACTGCAAGCTCCGCCTCCCGGGTTCACGCCATTCTCCTGCCTCAGCCTCTCCGAGTAGCTGGGACTACAGGCACCCGCCACCACGCCCGGCTAATTTTTTTGTATTTTTAGTAGAGACAGGGTTTCACCGTGGTCTCGATCTCCTGACCTCGTGATCCGCCCGCCTCGGCCTCCCAAAGTGCTGGGATTACAAGCGTGAGCCACCGCACCCGGCCGATACCTTACGTATCTTTAAATTTTTTTACATAGAAACAGAATCTTGCTACATTGCCTAGGCTGGTCTGGAACTCCTGGCCTCAAGCGATCCACCTGGGCCATCCAAAGTGCTGGGAATGACGCCTGTAACCCCAGGCTAGACAATGTAGCCAGATCCTGTCTCTCCAAAAAAACACAAAAATTAGCTGCTGGCGGGCACCTGTAGTCCCAGCTACTTGAGAGGCTGAGGTGGGAACTCAGGAGGCCGAGGTTGCAGTGAGCTGAGATCGCACCACTGCACTCCAGCCTGGGCGACAGAGTGAGACCCTGTCTCAAAAATGCATAAATAGTAAAATTAGTGAGAGTGAATAAGAGATGGGATATGTAAAGGGAGTGGGAAGAGTTAAGGAGTAACTCCTCGGTTTCTGGCTTGTGTAAGAATAACTTCTGTGATTGGTGGAGAAAATCCACCAGAGTTCTGTTAGCTTGAAAGTGTTGTTCATTTCCTGTCCCCCATTAGGGGTTACCCCTTCCATCTTAAGCAGGATATTCTAGGATCTCTCAGTCTCACAGCCCTGCCCACCAATAATCAGCAGGTGAGCCCCCTCTCCCCAGACCTCTAGATCCGCAAAAGGCAACCTGGAGGCAAGGAAACCCCCAGCTGTGAGTAGCCATTCAATTCTGGTGCTGTGGTAACTGAGTTCAAAAACAATGAGTCTTGTTACCTACCCGTGAAATGAAAGACACCTCACCAGACACCTCTCTGGGTTGTGAGGCTCCAAGGAGCACACATATTGTTGTTAGGCTCAGTTCGATTCCCTCCAGCCCTCTCCGCCCGTTTGAAGGCAGTTCCTTATCCCGGAGACAACGTGCAGATGTTCTCTCTTTCCCTCTTTATTTTTTTAAGACAGGGTCTCTGTTGCCCAGGCTGGAGTGCAGTGGCGCAACCACAGCTCACTACAGCCTCAACCTCCTGGGCTCAACACGATCCTCCCGCCTCAGCCTCCAGAGCGGCTGGGACTACAAGCGCGCACCACTGCACAGGGATTATTATTATTATTTTATTATTTTGTAGAGACAGGGGTGGGAGTGGTCTCGCTATGTTGCCCAGGCTGGTCTCAAACCCAGCTCAAGAGATCCTCCCGCATCGGCGTCCCAAAGTGTTGGGATTACAGGCGCCTGCCATCGCGCCCGGACGCAGATATTTTCTATGGGCATCTGGAATGGCGTCCCCAAAGCTTGGCGCCGTGCCATAGTCAAGCCGGGTCGGGGGCTCGGGCCAGCCTTTAACGCCGTTGGCAGCAATCAGAACGATCAACTGTTCCCTCAGCACCGCGACGTCGCCCCGTCCTGCCAATGGCCGGCCCCTCTCTGGTCCCGAGGCCTCGCGAGAGCTCCCGTGGCTACGCCTTCCCCGGCCTCGGAACGGCCCCATCCTTCCTCTTTCCCCGCCTCCCAGCGGCGCTCCACTCTCGGATTGGCTGATGGATCCGAGTCAGTTTTTTTCCTCGCCAGAAAGCGGTTCGACAATTGGTTCTTCTTTTGGCCCCTCCTGCGAAGCCCGTGGATTGGACGGCTGAGTCTGGCTACACGGGCCTCCGCGGGAGGGCGGCCGGGCCAATCAGGAGCTTGGCGTATTTTACAAACTGGGGAAGTAGCTCCAGCAGTAGCCGAGAGAGTCAGGGTGAAAGCGGAGGAAGCTGGGTCGGCCCTGAGGGGCTGTTGGTAAGGTAAGGCACAGGGGTATTGGAGGGAACGAGGGCTGCTGGGTTCATAGGGAGGAGAGCAGTTTGGGGCCCGAGGGCGAAAGAGTAGGCTCGGGGTGTCTGGAGATAGCACCCATAAGAGCGGTCTTGCAGGCGCCAGGGGCTTGTGGGCGCGTGGATTAGGGCGGAGGTATCAGGGATGGCAGGACAGGTGCCCCGAGAACTGGTTGATCTTTGATCTCAGATTCTGCCTGCCTTCTTCCCCGTCTCAGTTGTAGCCATCATGACCACCCGGCAAGCCACGAAGGATCCCCTCCTCCGGGGTGTATCTCCTACCCCTAGCAAGATTCCGGTACGCTCTCAGAAACGCACGCCTTTCCCCACTGTTACATCGTGCGCCCTGGACCAGGAGAACCAAGATCCAAGGGTAAGAGGGGCCTAATGGGGGAAGACAGTAGTCACACCAGTAATGCACCCCAACACTAAACCTCACCTTTTTGTCCCCCCTCCCTCCCCTAGAGATGGGTGCAGAAACCACCGCTCAATATTCAACGCCCCCTCGTTGATTCAGCAGGCCCCAGGCCGAAAGCCAGGCACCAGACAGAGACATCACAAAGATTGGTGGGGATCACTCAGCCTCGGAACCCCTTGGAGGAGCTCAGGCCTAGCCCTAGGGGTCAAAATGTGGGACCTGGGCCCCCTGCCCAGACAGGTACCTGTTGGAGCCCTGGTAACATGGCCTCCATGGCTGAGTAGGGGACTAGGAAGGGTAAAAGTGGGGTTTTGGGGTTTTGCACTCACTCCTGCTGTCTCCTACTTACTGTGATAGTCCTGGTCACAGCTCCTGGAAAGCTCTTTGCTCTTAGAAGATCTCCCTTTCCTCCAGCAAAATGTCATCTCGCCAGGTGCCATGGCTTGTACCTGTAATTACAGCTACTCAGGGGGCTGAAGCGGGAGGATCACTGGAGGCCAGGAGTTGGAGACCAGCCTAGATGACAGAGGGAGATCCCATCTCTAAAAAATAGATAAATAAACAAATAAATAAATAATAAATGTCACTTCTTCTGGAGCCTTTTCCAGTTCCCCATGTCACAATCAGTTGCTCTGTGTTCTCCTAATACTTTGCAGTACTTCTTTTATAACATGTGTATACCTTGGCTTGAGTCTGTTACCTGTCTATAGTTTGATGATAGCTTCTTGAGGATAGGGGCTTTGTCTTATTCTTATGGGAACCCAGTGCTTAGAATAGTGTCTTATGTAACATTCTATGAACATTTGGTGACCAGGTGTGGTGGCTCACACCTGCAATTCCAACACTTTGAGAGGCCGAGGCAGGAGGATCATTTGAGCTCAGGAGTTTGAGACCAGCCTGGGCAACATAGTGAGACCCCCTCTCTTTTTCTTTTTTTTGGAGACAGAGTCTTATTCTATCCCTCAGGCTAGAGTACAGTGGCACGATCTCGGCTCACTGCAACATCCACCTCCCAGGTTCAAGCGATTCTCATGCCTCACCCTGAGTACCTGGGATTATGGGCACCTGCCACCACACCCGGCTAATTTTTGTTTTCTTTCTTTCTTTTTTTTTTTTTTTTTTTTGAGACATTCTCACTCTGTCACCAGGCCAGAGTGCAGTGGCACTATCTTGGCTCATTGCAACCTCCACCTCCCAGGTTCAAGTGATTCTCCAGCCTCAGCCTCCTGAGTAGCTGGTACTACAGGCACGCACCACCAGGTCTAGCTAATTTTTTTTTTTTTTTTTTTTTTTTGTAGAGATGGGGTTTCACCATGTTGGCCAGGCTGGTCTCAAACTCCTGACCTCAGGTGATCCACCCACCTCAGCTTCCCAAAGTGCTGGGATTACAGGAGTGAGCTACCGCGCCCAGCCAATTTTTGTATTTTTTTAGTGGAGACAGGGTTTTGCTATATTGGCCAGGTTGGTCTCAAACTCCTGACCATAGGTGATCCACCCGCCTCGGCCTCCCAAAGTGCTGGGATTACAGGCGTGAGCCACTGCACCCAGCCATCTATTTCTTAAAAAAAAAAAAAAAGAGTAAGCCAAATTCAATTGAATGAGTCTCTTGCTCACCTTGTACCTCAAAGTTTCTATGCTAGGGTCCCTATCCCCCTCAGCCTTCCCCCTTCCTTTTCCTTCTCCTCTTTCCTTGCAGAGGCTCCAGGGACCATAGAGTTTGTGGCTGACCCTGCAGCCCTGGCCACCATCCTGTCAGGTGAGGGTGTGAAGAGCTGTCACCTGGGGCGCCAGCCTAGTCTGGCTAAAAGAGTACTGGTTCGAGGAAGTCAGGGAGGCACCACCCAGAGGGGCCAGGTAATGAAACAGGATGTGAGGAGACCAGGCTAGGGGGTGCTGAGGGGGGCATCCTGAGCTGTGCTGACAGCCTCTGTTGGTGTCCCAGGGTGTTCGGGCCTCTGCATATTTGGCCCCCAGAACCCCCACCCACCGACTGGACCCTGCCCGGGCTTCCTGCTTCTCTAGGCTGGAGGGACCAGGACCTCGAGGCCGGACATTGTGCCCCCAGAGGCTACAGGCTCTGGTGAGTGCCCTTGAGGGGCTGATACTCGGTGCTTCTGGGAGCTTCTTCTAGGGACAAAGCTGGGCTCTGGGAGAAGAGGTACCTCATGATGAGGCAAGGGATCCTACTAGGGGAGATGGGGTTGGTGGTGAGGCCTGAGGGTTTGGGGTCCACCTCTGATTCCGTTTTCATCTCTTGCTTCTGTGGATCAGATTTCACCTTCAGGACCTTCCTTTCACCCTTCCACTCGCCCCAGTTTCCAGGAGCTAAGAAGGGAGACAGCTGGCAGCAGCCGGTGAGAAAGGAGAGGGTGTGGGAGAAGGTCGTCTGGAAAAGAATGAACCACTGTCTGATACAGTAGTCCCCCAGAGTTGGGGCCTTCCAGTAGCTTTAGGACTCCCCACCAACTCAAGAGGGGAAGCAAGAAACCTGTGATTATCCGGGATGAGCCCTTGGGATATAGGGTTCAGGCTTTCACAGCCAGGCCTCAGTGTGACATCAGTTTACTCAAGTCATGGGGGGACAGGGAGGACAGAAATGTGCTATCTCTTTTGTTTAGTAGCTAGAGTATAGACTGTGGCAATAAGTGGGATTTGGGTTTATATCCTAACTCTTACCACTTACTAGTTGTGCAAGCTTGCCTTCACCTCTCTGAGCTTTGGTTTCTTTGTCAAGTGAGAATAACATTTGTACAATCATTAGAAGTTGTCATGAGAATGAAATGAGATGATGTTTGTAAAGTACTTAGCACATGTCCAGCTCATACTTGGTATTCAGTGACTGCTGGCTACTGTCCTTATTGTCATCAGGACTTCAGTGAGCCAGGCCTCAGGATCGCTCCTGGAGACCCCGGTCCAGCCTGGTGAGTGTGTCCGGCTGTGGGGAGAGAACAGGGGCAGTTGGGCTGCCTGAAGCAGGGAACAAGACCAGAGAAAACTCAGCAGGCTGGGAGGGAGCATGAGGAAGTGGGAGGCCAGGAGGCTAGGTCAGAAGGAGAAGGAGAAGAGACCTTCTAGATAGGCCAGAGGTTGGCACAGTTGCACTTTTGTCTGAGAAGGTGGTCTCCATTTCGGCCCTCTCTCTGCCACTTCCTACAAGATTTATCTTCCACTCACTGTTTATCCCCAGCCCCTAAGTGCCATCACCACATCCCCAGCCTACTCAGACGTTCAGATTAATAAGTGTTTACTGAGATAGTGTTGGGTGTTGAGGGGCTGCTGGATGGGTTCTTGTCCCTAATAGTGCATTGGGGGCTATTAAACTAATATACCCTCTTCAGAAGTTGCAGAACCCTCTGCCAAACTTTGGTGGGTGTTCTAGAGTCTACAACAAATGTCCTATTTCTTCCTAGCTTTCTCTCTCCCTAAAGGAGAACATGAGGTTGTCACTCACGCAGATGAAGGAGGTGTGGCCTCTCTTGGTCTGGCCCAGCGAGTACCATTAAGAGAAAACCGAGAAATGACACATACCAGGGTGAGATGCAACTCTCCTGGGATGGTGGGTGGGAGGTGCAGGAGATGCTTGGGAGAATTTTGCTGCAGCAGCCAACACTGAGAATTGTAGGTAGAGCCAGGAAGTCCTGGGCCTCAGGATGTTACTGGGTAGGTTTACCCCAGATGCACCCAGTCCCTCTCCAGTGTGAGACTGACCTCTCTTTATCAGATGTCTGGGGCCTAGGGTGAGAGGTCATGTTTGTATCACCATCAGATCAGTGCTAAGGGGGAGACAGATCTGACAGCTGTCAGCCAAAAGCATTCATCCCTTGGCTCCACAAATATTTACTGAGTAGCACCAGCCTACTGAGTGCCAGGCTCTGTTCTAGGTTCTGGACATACAGCAATAAACAAGTTCATATTCTAGAAGGGGGAGACAAGAAATAAACACAGGTATAAAATAAATAGTGTCTCAGATGATGATAAGTTCTCTCTAAAAAAAAAAAATTAATAATAATAATAATAAGGCACTAAAGGGGAATTGGGAGCAGGGGAGTTGGTATTGCAATTTAAAATAGATTGGCCAGGGAACTCTTACTGAGAAGATGATGTTTAAGTGAAGACCAGGGGTTGGAGGAGGAGTGAGATATGTTGATATCTGGGGGAAGGAACATTCCAGGCCAAGAGAACTGAAGAGGTAAAGGCCCTGGGGAGGGAATGTGCCTGGCGTGTTTGAGGATCAGCAAAAAGGAGAGGCCAGTGAGATTGAAGCAGAGTAAGAACGGTACGAGATATGGTTTTAGCGATAACACGATCAGATTGGGTAAGGAATTGTACACCAGTGTAAGTCTTTGGCTTTTCTTGGAATGAGTGGAAAGCCATGGGGAGAGGGGTTGATCAAGAAAGTGACATGATTTGACTTAGGTCTTTTTTTTTTTTTTTTTTTTTTTTTGGGATGGAGTTTTGCTCTTGTTGCCCAGGCTGGAATGCAATGGCACGATCTCCGCTCATCGCAACCTCTGCCTCCCGGGTTCAAGTGATTCTCCTGCCTCAGCCTCTGAGCAGTTGGGAATACAGGCATGTGCCACCATGCCTAGCTAATTTTGTATTCTTAGTAGAGACAGGATTTCTCCATGTTGGTCAAGCTGGTCTCAAACTCCTGACCTCAGGTGCTGCACCCTCCTCAGCCTCCCAAAGTGCTGGGATTACAGGCCTGAGCCACCATGCCCGGCTTGACTTAGGTCTTAAAAGAATCACACTGGCTGCTGTAGTGAGAACAAGATATAGGAAGACAGCCAGGCGCGGTGGCTCACTCCTGTAATCCCAGCACTTTGGGAGGCCGAGGCAGGCGGATCACGAGGTCAGGAGATCGAGACCATCCTGTCTAACTTGGTGAAACCCCGTCTCTACTAAATATACAAAAAATTAGCCAGGCGTGGTGGTGGGCGCCTGTAGTCCCAGCTAGTTGGGAGGCTGAGGCAGGAGAATGGTGTGAACCCAGGAGGCGGAGCTTGCAGTGAGCCAAGATCGCGCCACTGGACTCCATCCTGGGCGACAGAGCAAGACTCTGTCTTGAAAAAAAAAAAAAAAGATATAGGAAGACAAAGGGGGCAGGGACCACTCTTCCACCTTTTTCTTCTTCACAGGACAGCCATGACTCCCACCTGATGCCCTCCCCTGCCCCTGTGGCCCAGTCCTTGCCTGGCCATGTGGTGCCATGTCCATCACCCTTTGGACGGGCTCAGCGTGTACCCTCCCCAGGCCCTCCAACACTGGTTTGTGTCAACAACTGGGGGTTGGGCAGGGGCAGAACAGTCTGGCCGGAGATCCTTGCTAGGTCTGGGTTTTGTCCCTGTTCAGCCATCCACGTCTCTCCCCAGACCTCATATTCAGTGTTGCGGCGTCTCACCGTTCAACCTAAAACCCGGTTCGCACCCATGCCATCAACCCCCACAGTTCAGCAGGTAAGAGAGGGCATGGGGAGGTGGCTGGCATAAGTCACAGCTAGGGGAGAAAGGAGATGGATGGGTACAGGAGAGAGAAGACAGAAGCAAGGGGAGGCTGAGTGCCATCTGTGGGTGTCAGGCCTTGCTGACATCTCACTTCTGTGCCAGGCCCAGTGGCTGCATGGTGTCTCCCCTCAGTCCTCCTCTGAAGATCCTGCCCTGCCCTGGGTAAGTATCAGAAGCTTCCCCCTACTGAGATCCCTTGCCTTGTGCTGCCAGCCTGGAGGCCCAGGAGTTTGAGGCACATGTGCCTTCTGGGCCAGGCATGGTGGCTCACACCTGTAATCCCAGCACTTTGGGAGGCTGAGGTAGGAGGTTTGCTTGAGCTCAGATCTTTCAGACCAGCCTGGGCAACATAGTGAGACCCTGTCTCTACTAAAATTTTAAAAATTAGAAAGTGCTCTCTGGTGCCGGGCGCGGTGGCTCACGCTTGTAATCCCAGCACTTTGGGAGGCCGAGGCGGGCGGATCACAAGGTCAAGAGATTGAGACCACGGTGAAACCCTGTCTCTACTAAAAATATAAAAAAATTAGCCGGGCGTGGTGGCGGGCGCCTGTAGTCCCAGCTACTCGGAGAGGCTGAGGCAGGAGAATGGCGTGAACCCGGGAGGCGGAGCTTGCAGTGAGCCGAGATCGCGCCACTGCACTCCAGCCTGGGCGACAGAGTGAGACTCCATCTCCAAAAAAAAAAAAAAAAAAAAAAAAAAAAAACACAAAGTGCTCTCTGGAAAAGCTGCCTAACTCTCCCTGCTTCTCTGCTGCCCCTCCTAATGTACATCTAGGGCCTCTCAGGGGCTTCAATCCATTCCTCATTAGGGTGTGACTCAGGCTGGTCTTTCTCCTGCCCCAGCCTGACTTTCTTGTGTGCCTTTTTCCTTGGTGACAGGAGCAGGTTGCCGTCCGGTTGTTTGACCAGGAGAGTTGTATAAGGTCACTGGAGGGGTCTGGGAAACCACCTGTGGCCACTCCTTCTGGACCCCACTCTAACAGAACCCCCAGCCTCCAGGAGGTGAAGATTCAAGTGAGTCTGTGTGGGCAACAGCTTTGAGGTCTATTGAACAGTGACTGGGCTGAGGAAGAGGGAAAAGAGATGGGGGATCAGGAATGGGACAGTGTGGGTGGACTACTGAGCGCACATCTCGATGTCACACTGGGGTGCTCTCTCCCACCACAGCGCATCGGTATCCTGCAGCAGCTGTTGAGACAGGAGGTAGAGGGGCTGGTAGGGGGCCAGTGTGTCCCCCTTAACGGAGGCTCTTCTTTGGATATGGTTGAACTTCAGCCCCTGCTGACTGAGCTTTCTAGAACTCTGAATGCCACAGAGCATAACTCTGGGACTTCCCACCTTCCTGGACTGTTAAACCACTCAGGGCTGCCAAAGCCCTGCCCTCCAGCAGAGCCTGGGCGCCCAGAGGCCTTCTATAGGAGTAAGCCTGAGATACCAGAGCCCTCCCCCCAGGAACAGCTTGAAGTACCAGAGCCCTGCCCTTCAGCAGAGCCCGGGCCCCCAGAATCCTGCTGTAGGAGTGAGCCTGAGATACCAGAGCCCTCTGGCCAGGAACAGCTTGAGGTACCAGAGCCCTGCCCTCCAGCAGAACCCGGGCCCCTTCAGCCCAGCACCCAGGGGCAGACTGGACCCCCAGGGCCCTGCCCTAGGGTAGAGCTGGGGGCATCAGAGCCCTGCACCCTGGAACATAGAAGTCTAGAGTCCAGCCTACCACCCTGCTGCAGTCAGTGGGTTCCAGCAACCACCAGCCTGATCTTCTCTTCCCAACACCCGCTTTGTGCCAGCCCCCCTATCTGCTCACTCCAGTCTCTGAGACCCCCAGCAGGCCAGGCAGGTAAGGAGTTGGCTGGGAAGGAGTGGGAACACAAGAGGTCCTCATCTCACTGTGAGCTGCACCCCTGCCCCTACCCCTGCCCCAGGCAATCCCATGCTTCCACACCTTCCACCCTGGCCCAGCCTGGCTCTCCCTCAGGAAGAGGGTAGGGGCTGCACTTCCAGCCCTGTGCTCCTAATTGGCTTGGCTGTTGGTGTGGGGAGGAGGAGAGGACAGTACATGGTGGAAGTATAGGACCCCCAGACCTCCCTCTAAATTTTCCATGCCCCCCAGGCCTCAGCAGTCTGGCCCCTCGAACCCTAGCCCTGAGGGAGCGCCTCAAATCGTGTTTAACCGCCATCCACTGCTTCCACGAGGCTCGTCTGGACGATGAGTGTGCCTTTTACACCAGCCGAGCCCCTCCCTCAGGCCCCACCCGGGTCTGCACCAACCCTGTGGCTACATTACTCGAATGGCAGGATGCCCTGGTGAGACTCCAACCCACAGCCCAGCTGTGGCTGCACAGTGAGCCTGATGGGAGGTGGGGAACAGGGACAGGGGGCCACCTGGGCTTCTTCACAGAGAGGTCAGCAGGAAGGCTTGGCTACAGTGCAAGGTTGGCTGGGCTGTGACAAGATCTTCTCTGTCTCCAGTGTTTCATTCCAGTTGGTTCTGCTGCCCCCCGGGGCTCTCCATCATGAGACAACCACTCCTGCCCTGCCGTGCTTCTTCCTTTTAGCCCTTATTTATTGTCGGTCTGCCCATGGGACTGGGAGCCGCCCACTTTTGTCCTCAATAAAGTTTCTAAAGTATCCACATGTCTAGCCAAGTGTCCAAACAGGCCAGCTACTGCTGTCACTCTCCCATTGCCCACAGGATGGCAGTGTCCTCCAGCTCAGAGGCCAGCCCTGGGCTCTTGGGATCCCCCAGGCTCCCATCCAGAAGCCATCCTGAATTCTGAAATGGAAGGAGGCAACCCACTCCTGCCTAGCCCGCCCCCTTGCAAGCTCTGTGCCTCCTACTCCTGCCAAGCCCACTCCCTCGAAAGCTCTGTAAATATGTTGGCGGGCAATTGGAACCCCTGTTCCCCTTGCTTTTTGAGATCAGTCCCACTTAACTTGCAGGAGCCCTAGGCGACTCCTTCACCCCCTAGAGCTCCTCTTCTAGAACTCTCTGCATGCATTGGGCAGAAAAGCAGAAGCACCAGACCCAGACCTTTGGAATCTTCCCTTGTTAGGTTGTTGTCTCCCTCCACCTACAGCGTGAGGCCCCAAAGCTCTCCTGAAACAGACCATCCTTCTTCCTCCACATAGCACACACACACACACACACCCCTTTTCCACACACACACACACACACACACACACCCCTTTTCCACACACACACACACACACACCCCTTTTCCACACACACACACACACACACACCCCTTTTCCACACACACACACACCTTTTCCGCCAGAGGCAGGCCTTGCCTGGAATTAACTAAAACTTTGCCTCTGGCAGGGACTGACAGCACGGTAGGAGCCCTTTAGAGGAATGAGGGAAAGGGTCAGCCACTTTCCCCCCAGTCTGTGCACGAAGTTAAGCAGCCACACACAATCCCCCAACCTCTCTTTATTGGAAGAGGCAGCAGCAGCTGTAGCCCCGGGGCCTAGTCCGGATATGGGGGAATGGGGACTGTACAGAATGCGTTTTAAATGCCAGGAAAGAATTCACTGGTTCCTCCAGTTCACAGGAAGGCTGCCAAGGCTGGAGCCTGAGCCTGAAAGTGGAGATGAGGGGAGGAGAGGGTGGCGAGAGAAAGTTGTCGTGACGGAGAACCTGCACTACCCTGTCTGAATGTCTTCCCTTGCCTAAATGGGCTCCTCCTCTTTCTGTTATTTCCCTCGAAAGCTGCGGGGGCTTCCCTCCGGCTTTCTGGGCCTCTGAGTCCCGCTAGTAAAACTGCTCCCCATCTCTGTACAAAAGAGAAAGCCACGACCTCTGCCCCTATGGGGTCCAGCGCGCACTTGGGTGCGGGTGATCCCTCCGGAAGTCGCTCTGCTCCTCCGGCCGGGTCTCCTCCTCTTT
>NW_022096240.1:0-20105 GCF_006542625.1 Nomascus leucogenys
AGAATGCTTCTGTGTAGTTTTTATTTGAAGATACTCCTTTTCCACTAAAGGCCCTTAGCGCTCCGAATGTCCACTTGCAGTTATCCAGAAAGAGTGCTTCAGAACGGCTCAATCAGAACTAAGCTTCAACTCTTTGTTGAATGCACAGAACGGAAGGAAGTTTCACAGAATGCTTCTCTGTAGTTTTTATTGAAGATATTCCTTTTTCCACTATAGGCCCATAACGCTCAGAATGTCCACTTGCAGTTTCTACAGAAAGACTTTTCCGGGACTGCTCAATCAAAAGTAAGCTTCATCTCTTAGTTGAATGGACAGAAGAGAAAGAAGTTTCACAGAATGCTTCTGTGTATTTTTATTTGAAGTATTCCTTTTTCCAGTATAGGCCCCTTAGCTTCAGAATGTCCACTGGCAGTTTCTACAGAAAGAGTGTTTCAGAACTGTTCAATGAAAAGTAAGCTTCAAATCAGTTAGTTGAATGACAGAAGGAATGCTTCTGTGTAGTATTCATTGGAGATAGTTCTTTTTCCACTATATGCCCATTAGCGCTCTGAATGTCCACTTGCAGTTTCTACAGAAAGAGTGTTTCAGAACTGCTCAATCAAAAGTAAGCTTCAACTCTGTTAGTTGAATGCACAGAACAGAAAGAAGTTTCACAGAATGCTTCTGTGTAGTTTTTATTGGAAGATATTCCTTTTTCCTCTATAGGCCCCTTAGCGTTCAGAATGTCCACTTGCAGTTTCTACAGAAAAGTGTTTCAGAACTCTCAATAAAAAGTAAGCTTCAACTCTGTTATTTGAATGCACAGACAGAAGGAAAGTTTCACAGAATGCTACTGTGTTTTAATTTAAGATATTACGTTTTCCAGTATAGGCCCTTAGCGTTCAGATTGTCCACTTGCAGTTTCTACAGAAAGAGTGTTTCAGAAACTCAATCAAAACTAAGCTTCAAATCTGTTAGTTGAATGCACAGAACAGAAAAGTTTCACAGGATGCTTCTCTGTAGTTTTTATTTGAAGATATCCCTTTTTCCACTGAAGGCCCTTCAGTGCTCGGAATGTCAACTTGCAGTTTGTACAGAAAGAGTGTTTCACAACTCCTCAATCAAAAGTAGGCTTCAACTCTGTTAGTTGAATGGACAGAACAGAAAGAAGGTTAACAGAATGCTTCTGTGTAGTTTTTATTTGAAGATATTCCTTTTCCCACTAAAGGCCCCTTAGCGCTCCGAATGTCCACTTGCAGTTTCTACAGAAAGAGTGTTTCAGAACGGCTCAATCAGAACTAAGCTTCAACTCTGTTTGTTGAATGCACAGAACGGAAGGAAGTTTCACAGAATGCTTCTATGTAGTTTTTATATGAAGATATTCCTTTTTCCACTATAGGCGCCTTAACGCTCTGAGTGTCCACTTGCAGTTTCTACAGAAAGACTGTTCCAGGACTGCTCAATCAAAAGTAAGCTTCATCTCTGTTAGTTGAATGGACAGAAGAGAAAGAAGTTTCACAGAATGCTTCTGTGTAGTTTTTATTTGAAGTTATTCCTTTTTCCAGTATAGGCCCCTTAGCTTTCAGAATGTCCACTGGCAGTTTCTACAGAAAGAGTGTTTCAGAACTGTTCAATCAAAAGTAAGCTTCAAATCTGTTAGTTGAATGTCAGAACAGAAAGAAGTTTCACAGAATGCTTCTGTGTAGTTTTCATTTGGAGATAGTTCTTTTTCCACTATATGCCCATTAGCGCTCTGAATGACCACTTGCAGTTTCTACAGAAAGGGTGTTTCAGAACTGCTCAATCAAAAGTGAACTTCAACACTCTTAGTTGAATGGACAGAAGAGAAAGAAGTTTCACAGAATACTTCTGTGTAGATTTTATTTGAAGATATTCCTTTTGCCACTATAGGCCCGTTATCGCTCCGAATGTCCACTTGCAGTTTCTACAGAAAGAGAGTTTCAGAACTGCTCAAACAAAAGTAAGCTTCAAATATGTTAGTTGAATGCACAGAACAGAAAGCAGTTTCACAGAATGCTTCTGTGTTGTTTTTATTTGAAGATATTCCTTTTTCCACTATTGGCCTTTTAGCGCTCGGAATGTCAACTTGCAGTTTCTACAGAAAGAGTGTTTCAGAACTGCTCAATCAAAAGTAAGCTTCAACTCTGTTAGTTGAATGCACAGAACAGAAAGAAGTTTCACAGAATGCTTCTGTGTAGTTTTTATTGGAAGATATTCCTTTTTCCTCTATAGGCCCCTTAGCGTTCAGAATGTCCACTTGCAGTTTCTACAGAAATAGTGTTTCAGAACTGCTCAATAAAAGTAAGCTTCAATCTGTTATTTGAATGCACAGAACAGAAGGAAGTTTCACAGAACGCTTCTGTGTAGTTTTAATTTGAAGATATTACTTTTTCCAGTATAGGCCCCTTAGCGTTCAGATTGTCCACTTGCAGTTTCTACAGAAAGAGTGTTTCAGAACGGCTCAATCAAAACTAAGCTTCAAATCTGTTAGTTGAATGCACAGAACAGAAAGTAGTTTCACAGGATGCTTCTCTGTAGTTTTTATTTGAAGATATCCCTTTTTCCACTGAAGGCCCTTCAGTGCTCGGAATGTCAACTTGCAGTTTGTACAGAAAGAGTGTTTCAAAACTCCTCAATCAAAAGTAGGCTTCAACTCTGTTAGTTGAATGGACAGAACAGAAAGAAGGTTAACAGAATGCTTCTGTGTAGTTTTTATTTGAAGATATTCCTTTTCCCACTAAAGGCCCCTTAGCGCTCCGAATGTCCACTTGCAGTTTCTACAGAAAGAGTGTTTCAGAACGGCTCAATCAGAACTAAGCTTCAACTCTGTTTGTTGAATGCACAGAACGGAAGGAAGTTTCACAGAATGCTTCTATGTAGTTTTTATATGAAGATATTCCTTTTTCCACTATAGGCGCCTTAACGCTCTGAATGTCCACTTGCAGTTTCTACAGAAAGACTGTTCCAGGACTGCTCAATCAAAAGTAAGCTTCATCTCTGTTAGTTGAATGGACAGAAGAGAAAGAAGTTTCACAGAATGCTTCTGTGTAGTTTTTATTTGAAGTTATTCCTTTTTCCAGTATAGGCCCCTTAGCTTTCAGAATGTCCACTGGCAGTTTCTACAGAAAGAGTGTTTCAGAACTGCTCAATAAAAGTAAGCTTCAAATCTGTTAGTTGAATGGTCAGAACAGAAAGAAGTTTCACAGAATGCTTCTGTGTAGTTTTCATTTGGAGATAGTTCTTTTTCCACTATATGCCCATTAGCGCTCTGAATGACCACTTGCAGTTTCTACAGAAAGGGTGTTTCAGAACTGCTCAATCAAAAGTGAACTTCAACACTCTTAGTTGAATGGACAGAAGAGAAAGAAGTTTCACAGAATACTTCTGTGTAGATTTTATTTGAAGATATTCCTTTTGCCACTATAGGCCCGTTATCGCTCCGAATGTCCACTTGCAGTTTCTACAGAAAGAGAGTTTCAGAACTGCTCAAACAAAAGTAAGCTTCAAATATGTTAGTTGAATGCACAGAACAGAAAGCAGTTTCACAGAATGCTTCTGTGTTGTTTTTATTTGAAGATATTCCTTTTTCCACTATTGGCCTTTTAGCGCTCGGAATGTCAACTTGCAGTTTCTACAGAAAGAGTGTTTCAGAACTGCTCAATCAAAAGTAAGCTTCAACTCTGTTAGTTGAATGCACAGAACAGAAAGAAGTTTCACAGAATGCTTCTGTGTAGTTTTTATTTGAAGATATTACTTTTTCCAGTATAGGCCCCTTAGCGTTCAGATTGTCCACTTGCAGTTTCTACAGAAAGAGTGTTTCAGAACGGCTCAATCAAAACTAAGCTTCAAATCTGTTAGTTGAATGCACAGAACAGAAAGTAGTTTCACAGGATGCTTCTCTGTAGTTTTTATTTGAAGATATCCCTTTTTCCACTGAAGGCCCTTCAGTGCTCGGAATGTCAACTTGCAGTTTGTACAGAAAGAGTGTTTCAAAACTCCTCAATCAAAAGTAGGCTTCAACTCTGTTAGTTGAATGGACAGAACAGAAAGAAGGTTAACAGAATGCTTCTGTGTAGTTTTTATTTGAAGATATTCCTTTTCCCACTAAAGGCCCCTTAGCGCTCCGAATGTCCACTTGCAGTTTCTACAGAAAGAGTGTTTCAGAACGGCTCAATCAGAACTAAGCTTCAACTCTGTTTGTTGAATGCACAGAACGGAAGGAAGTTTCACAGAATGCTTCTATGTAGTTTTTATATGAAGATATTCCTTTTTCCACTATAGGCGCCTTAACGCTCTGAATGTCCACTTGCAGTTTCTACAGAAAGACTGTTCCAGGACTGCTCAATCAAAAGTAAGCTTCATCTCTGTTAGTTGAATGGACAGAAGAGAAAGAAGTTTCACAGAATGCTTCTGTGTAGTTTTTATTTGAAGTTATTCCTTTTTCCAGTATAGGCCCCTTAGCTTTCAGAATGTCCACTGGCAGTTTCTACAGAAAGAGTGTTTCAGAACTGTTCAATCAAAAGTAAGCTTCAAATCTGTTAGTTGAATGGTCAGAACAGAAAGAAGTTTCACAGAATGCTTCTGTGTAGTTTTCATTTGGAGATAGTTCTTTTTCCACTATATGCCCATTAGCGCTCTGAATGACCACTTGCAGTTTCTACAGAAAGGGTGTTTCAGAACTGCTCAATCAAAAGTGAACTTCAACACTCTTAGTTGAATGGACAGAAGAGAAAGAAGTTTCACAGAATACTTCTGTGTAGATTTTATTTGAAGATATTCCTTTTGCCACTATAGGCCCGTTATCGCTCCGAATGTCCACTTGCAGTTTCTACAGAAAGAGAGTTTCAGAACTGCTCAAACAAAAGTAAGCTTCAAATATGTTAGTTGAATGCACAGAACAGAAAGCAGTTTCACAGAATGCTTCTGTGTTGTTTTTATTTGAAGATATTCCTTTTTCCACTATTGGCCTTTTAGCGCTCGGAATGTCAACTTGCAGTTTCTACAGAAAGAGTGTTTCAGAACTGCTCAATCAAAAGTAAGCTTCAACTCTGTTAGTTGAATGCACAGAACAGAAAGAAGTTTCACAGAATGCTTCTGTGTAGTTTTTATTGGAAGATATTCCTTTTTCCTCTATAGGCCCCTTAGCGTTCAGAATGTCCACTTGCAGTTTCTACAGAAATAGTGTTTCAGAACTGCTCAATAAAAGTAAGCTTCAACTCTGTTATTTGAATGCACAGAACAGAAGGAAGTTTCACAGAACGCTTCTGTGTAGTTTTAATTTGAAGATATTACTTTTTCCAGTATAGGCCCCTTAGCGTTCAGATTGTCCACTTGCAGTTTCTACAGAAAGAGTGTTTCAGAACGGCTCAATCAAAACTAAGCTTCAAATCTGTTAGTTGAATGCACAGAACAGAAAGTAGTTTCACAGGATGCTTCTCTGTAGTTTTTATTTGAAGATATCCCTTTTTCCACTGAAGGCCCTTCAGTGCTCGGAATGTCAACTTGCAGTTTGTACAGAAAGAGTGTTTCAAAACTCCTCAATCAAAAGTAGGCTTCAACTCTGTTAGTTGAATGGACAGAACAGAAAGAAGGTTAACAGAATGCTTCTGTGTAGTTTTTATTTGAAGATATTCCTTTTCCCACTAAAGGCCCCTTAGCGCTCCGAATGTCCACTTGCAGTTTCTACAGAAAGAGTGTTTCAGAACGGCTCAATCAGAACTAAGCTTCAACTCTGTTTGTTGAATGCACAGAACGGAAGGAAGTTTCACAGAATGCTTCTATGTAGTTTTTATATGAAGATATTCCTTTTTCCACTATAGGCGCCTTAACGCTCTGAATGTCCACTTGCAGTTTCTACAGAAAGACTGTTCCAGGACTGCTCAATCAAAAGTAAGCTTCATCTCTGTTAGTTGAATGGACAGAAGAGAAAGAAGTTTCACAGAATGCTTCTGTGTAGTTTTTATTTGAAGTTATTCCTTTTTCCAGTATAGGCCCCTTAGCTTTCAGAATGTCCACTGGCAGTTTCTACAGAAAGAGTGTTTCAGAACTGTTCAATCAAAAGTAAGCTTCAAATCTGTTAGTTGAATGCTCAGAACAGAAAGAAGTTTCACAGAATGCTTCTGTGTAGTTTTCATTTGGAGATAGTTCTTTTTCCACTATATGCCCATTAGCGCTCTGAATGTCCACTTGCAGTTTCTACAGAAAGGGTGTTTCAGAACTGCTCAATCAAAAGTGAACTTCAACACTCTTAGTTGAATGGACAGAAGAGAAAGAAGTTTCACAGAATACTTCTGTGTAGATTTTATTTGAAGATATTCCTTTTGCCACTATAGGCCCGTTATCGCTCCGAATGTCCACTTGCAGTTTCTACAGAAAGAGTGTTTCAGAACTGCTCAATCAAAAGTAAGCTTCAAATCTGTTAGTTGAATGCACAGAACAGAAAGCAGTTTCACAGAATGCTTCTGTGTAGTTTTTATTTGAAGATATTCCTTTTTCCCACTATTGGCCCTTTTAGCGCTCCGGAATGTCCACTTGCAGTTTCTACAGAAAGAGTGTTTCAGAACGGCTCAATCATAACTAAGCTTCAACTCTGTTTGTTGAATGCACAGAACGGAAGGAAGTTTCACAGAATGCTTCTATGTAGTTTTTATATGAAGATATTCCTTTTTCCACTATAGGCGCCTTAACGCTCTGATTGTCCACTTGCAGTTTCTACAGAAAGACTGTTCCAGGACTGCTCAATCAAAAGTAAGCTTCATCTCTGTTAGTTGAATGGACAGAAGAGAAAGAAGTTTCACAGAATGCTTCTGTGTAGTTTTTATTTGAAGTTATTCCTTTTTCCAGTATAGGCCCCTTAGCTTTCAGAATGTCCACTGGCAGTTTCTACAGAAAGAGTGTTTCAGAACTGTTCAATCAAAAGTAAGCTTCAAATCTGTTAGTTGAATGCTCAGAACAGAAAGAAGTTTCACAGAATGCTTCTGTGTAGTTTTCATTTGGAGATAGTTCTTTTTCCACTATATGCCCATTAGCGCTCTGAATGTCCACTTGCAGTTTCTACAGAAAGGGTGTTTCAGAACTGCTCAATCAAAAGTGAACTTCAACACTCTTAGTTGAATGGACAGAAGAGAAAGAAGTTTCACAGAATACTTCTGTGTAGATTTTATTTGAAGATATTCCTTTTGCCACTATAGGCCCGTTATCGCTCCGAATGTCCACTTGCAGTTTCTACAGAAAGAGAGTTTCAGAACTGCTCAAACAAAAGTAAGCTTCAAATATGTTAGTTGAATGCACAGAACAGAAAGCAGTTTCACAGAATGCTTCTGTGTTGTTTTTATTTGAAGATATTCCTTTTTCCACTATTGGCCTTTTAGCGCTCGGAATGTCAACTTGCAGTTTCTACAGAAAGAGTGTTTCAGAACTGCTCAATCAAAAGTAAGCTTCAACTCTGTTAGTTGAATGCACAGAACAGAAAGAAGTTTCACAGAATGCTTCTGTGTAGTTTTTATTGGAAGATATTCCTTTTTCCTCTATAGGCCCCTTAGCGTTCAGAATGTCCACTTGCAGTTTCTACAGAAATAGTGTTTCAGAACTGCTCAATAAAAAGTAAGCTTCAACTCTGTTATTTGAATGCACAGAACAGAAGGAAGTTTCACAGAACGCTTCTGTGTAGTTTTAATTTGAAGATATTACTTTTTCCAGTATAGGCCCCTTAGCGTTCAGATTGTCCACTTGCAGTTTCTACAGAAAGAGTGTTTCAGAACGGCTCAATCAAAACTAAGCTTCAAATCTGTTAGTTGAATGCACAGAACAGAAAGTAGTTTCACAGGATGCTTCTCTGTAGTTTTTATTTGAAGATATCCCTTTTTCCACTGAAGGCCCTTCAGTGCTCGGAATGTCAACTTGCAGTTTGTACAGAAAGAGTGTTTCAAAACTCCTCAATCAAAAGTAGGCTTCAACTCTGTTAGTTGAATGGACAGAACAGAAAGAAGGTTAACAGAATGCTTCTGTGTAGTTTTTATTTGAAGATATTCCTTTTCCCACTAAAGGCCCCTTAGCGCTCCGAATGTCCACTTGCAGTTTCTACAGAAAGAGTGTTTCAGAACGGCTCAATCAGAACTAAGCTTCAACTCTGTTTGTTGAATGCACAGAACGGAAGGAAGTTTCACAGAATGCTTCTATGTAGTTTTTATATGAAGATATTCCTTTTTCCACTATAGGCGCCTTAACGCTCTGAGTGTCCACTTGCAGTTTCTACAGAAAGACTGTTCCAGGACTGCTCAATCAAAAGTAAGCTTCATCTCTGTTAGTTGAATGGACAGAAGAGAAAGAAGTTTCACAGAATGCTTCTGTGTAGTTTTTATTTGAAGTTATTCCTTTTTCCAGTATAGGCCCCTTAGCTTTCAGAATGTCCACTGGCAGTTTCTACAGAAAGAGTGTTTCAGAACTGTTCAATCAAAAGTAAGCTTCAAATCTGTTAGTTGAATGGTCAGAACAGAAAGAAGTTTCACAGAATGCTTCTGTGTAGTTTTCATTTGGAGATAGTTCTTTTTCCACTATATGCCCATTAGCGCTCTGAATGACCACTTGCAGTTTCTACAGAAAGGGTGTTTCAGAACTGCTCAATCAAAAGTGAACTTCAACACTCTTAGTTGAATGGACAGAAGAGAAAGAAGTTTCACAGAATACTTCTGTGTAGATTTTATTTGAAGATATTCCTTTTGCCACTATAGGCCCGTTATCGCTCCGAATGTCCACTTGCAGTTTCTACAGAAAGAGAGTTTCAGAACTGCTCAAACAAAAGTAAGCTTCAAATATGTTAGTTGAATGCACAGAACAGAAAGCAGTTTCACAGAATGCTTCTGTGTTGTTTTTATTTGAAGATATTCCTTTTTCCACTATTGGCCTTTTAGCGCTCGGAATGTCAACTTGCAGTTTCTACAGAAAGAGTGTTTCAGAACTGCTCAATCAAAAGTAAGCTTCAACTCTGTTAGTTGAATGCACAGAACAGAAAGAAGTTTCACAGAATGCTTCTGTGTAGTTTTTATTGGAAGATATTCCTTTTTCCTCTATAGGCCCCTTAGCGTTCAGAATGTCCACTTGCAGTTTCTACAGAAATAGTGTTTCAGAACTGCTCAATAAAAAGTAAGCTTCAACTCTGTTATTTGAATGCACAGAACAGAAGGAAGTTTCACAGAACGCTTCTGTGTAGTTTTAATTTGAAGATATTACTTTTTCCAGTATAGGCCCCTTAGCGTTCAGATTGTCCACTTGCAGTTTCTACAGAAAGAGTGTTTCAGAACGGCTCAATCAAAACTAAGCTTCAAATCTGTTAGTTGAATGCACAGAACAGAAAGTAGTTTCACAGGATGCTTCTCTGTAGTTTTTATTTGAAGATATCCCTTTTTCCACTGAAGGCCCTTCAGTGCTCGGAATGTCAACTTGCAGTTTGTACAGAAAGAGTGTTTCAAAACTCCTCAATCAAAAGTAGGCTTCAACTCTGTTAGTTGAATGGACAGAACAGAAAGAAGGTTAACAGAATGCTTCTGTGTAGTTTTTATTTGAAGATATTCCTTTTCCCACTAAAGGCCCCTTAGCGCTCCGAATGTCCACTTGCAGTTTCTACAGAAAGAGTGTTTCAGAACGGCTCAATCAGAACTAAGCTTCAACTCTGTTTGTTGAATGCACAGAACGGAAGGAAGTTTCACAGAATGCTTCTATGTAGTTTTTATATGAAGATATTCCTTTTTCCACTATAGGCGCCTTAACGCTCTGAATGTCCACTTGCAGTTTCTACAGAAAGACTGTTCCAGGACTGCTCAATCAAAAGTAAGCTTCATCTCTGTTAGTTGAATGGACAGAAGAGAAAGAAGTTTCACAGAATGCTTCTGTGTAGTTTTTATTTGAAGTTATTCCTTTTTCCAGTATAGGCCCCTTAGCTTTCAGAATGTCCACTGGCAGTTTCTACAGAAAGAGTGTTTCAGAACTGTTCAATCAAAAGTAAGCTTCAAATCTGTTAGTTGAATGCTCAGAACAGAAAGAAGTTTCACAGAATGCTTCTGTGTAGTTTTCATTTGGAGATAGTTCTTTTTCCACTATATGCCCATTAGCGCTCTGAATGTCCACTTGCAGTTTCTACAGAAAGGGTGTTTCAGAACTGCTCAATCAAAAGTGAACTTCAACACTCTTAGTTGAATGGACAGAAGAGAAGAAGTTTCACAGAATACTTCTGTGTAGATTTTATTTGAAGATATTCCTTTTGCCACTATAGGCCCGTTATCGCTCCGAATGTCCACTTGCAGTTTCTACAGAAAGAGAGTTTCAGAACTGCTCAAACAAAAGTAAGCTTCAAATATGTTAGTTGAATGCACAGAACAGAAAGCAGTTTCACAGAATGCTTCTGTGTTGTTTTTATTTGAAGATATTCCTTTTTCCACTATTGGCCTTTTAGCGCTCGGAATGTCAACTTGCAGTTTCTACAGAAAGAGTGTTTCAGAACTGCTCAATCAAAAGTAAGCTTCAACTCTGTTAGTTGAATGCACAGAACAGAAAGAAGTTTCACAGAATGCTTCTGTGTAGTTTTTATTGGAAGATATTCCTTTTTCCTCTATAGGCCCTTAGCGTTCAGAATGTCCACTTGCAGTTTCTACAGAAATAGTGTTTCAGAACTGCTCAATAAAAGTAAGCTTCAACTGTTATTGAATGCACAGAACAGAAGAAGTTTCACAGAAGCTTCTGTGTAGTTTTAATTTGAAGATATTTCTTTTTCCAGTATAGGCCCTTAGCGTTCAGATTGTCCACTTGCAGTTTCTACAGAAAGAGTGTTTCAGAACGGCTCAATCAAAACTAAGCTTCAAATCTGTTAGTTGAATGCACAGAACAGAAAGTAGTTTCACAGGATGCTTCTCTGTAGTTTTTATTTGAAGATATCCCTTTTTCCACTGAAGGCCCTTCAGTGCTCGGAATGTCAACTTGCAGTTTGTACAGAAAGAGTGTTTCAAAACTCCTCAATCAAAAGTAGGCTTCAACTCTGTTAGTTGAATGGACAGAACAGAAAGAAGGTTAACAGAATGCTTCTGTGTAGTTTTTATTTGAAGATATTCCTTTTCCCACTAAAGGCCCCTTAGCGCTCCGAATGTCCACTTGCAGTTTCTACAGAAAGAGTGTTTCAGAACGGCTCAATCAGAACTAAGCTTCAACTCTGTTTGTTGAATGCACAGAACGGAAGGAAGTTTCACAGAATGCTTCTATGTAGTTTTTATATGAAGATATTCCTTTTTCCACTATAGGCGCCTTAACGCTCTGAATGTCCACTTGCAGTTTCTACAGAAAGACTGTTCCAGGACTGCTCAATCAAAAGTAAGCTTCATCTCTGTTAGTTGAATGGACAGAAGAGAAAGAAGTTTCACAGAATGCTTCTGTGTAGTTTTTATTTGAAGTTATTCCTTTTTCCAGTATAGGCCCCTTAGCTTTCAGAATGTCCACTGGCAGTTTCTACAGAAAGAGTGTTTCAGAACTGATCAATCAAAAGTAAGCTTCAAATCTGTTAGTTGAATGCTCAGAACAGAAAGAAGTTTCACAGAATGCTTCTGTGTAGTTTTCATTTGGAGATAGTTCTTTTTCCACTATATGCCCTTAGCGCTCTGAATGTCCACTTGCAGTTTCTACAGAAAGGGTGTTTCAGAACTGCTCAATCAAAAGTGAACTTCAACACTCTTAGTTGAATGGACAGAAGAGAAAGAAGTTTCACAGAATACTTCTGTGTAGATTTTATTTGAAGATATTCCTTTTGCCACTATAGGCCCGTTATCGCTCCGAATGTCCACTTGCAGTTTCTACAGAAAGAGAGTTTCAGAACTGCTCAAACAAAAGTAAGCTTCAAATATGTTAGTTGAATGCACAGAACAGAAAGCAGTTTCACAGAATGCTTCTGTGTAGTTTTTATTTGAAGATATTCCTTTTCCCACTATAGGCCCCTTAGCGCTCCGAATGTCCACTTGCAGTTTCTACAGAAAGAGTGTTTCAGAACGGCTCAATCAGAACTAAGCTTCAACTCTGTTTGTTGAATGCACAGAACGGAAGGAAGTTTCACAGAATGCTTCTATGTAGTTTTTATTTGAAGATATTCCTTTTTCCACTATAGGCGCCTTAACGCTCTGAATGTCCACTTGCAGTTTCTACAGAAAGACTGTTCCAGGACTGCTCAATCAAAAGTAAGCTTCATCTCTGTTAGTTGAATGGACAGAAGAGAAAGAAGTTTCACAGAATGCTTCTGTGTAGTTTTTATTTGAAGTTATTCCTTTTTCCAGTATAGGCCCCTTAGCTTTCAGAATGTCCACTTGCAGTTTCTACAGAAAGAGTGTTTCAGAACTGTTCAATCAAAAGTAAGCTTCAAATCTGTTAGTTGAATGGTCAGAACAGAAAGAAGTTTCACAGAATGCTTCTGTGTAGTTTTCATTTGGAGATAGTTCTTTTTCCACTATATGCCCATTAGCGCTCTGAATGACCACTTGCAGTTTCTACAGAAAGGGTGTTTCAGAACTGCTCAATCAAAAGTGAACTTCAACACTCTTAGTTGAATGGACAGAAGAGAAAGAAGTTTCACAGAATACTTCTGTGTAGATTTTATTTGAAGATATTCCTTTTGCCACTATAGGCCCGTTATCGCTCCGAATGTCCACTTGCAGTTTCTACAGAAAGAGAGTTTCAGAACTGCTCAAACAAAAGTAAGCTTCAAATATGTTAGTTGAATGCACAGAACAGAAAGCAGTTTCACAGAATGCTTCTGTGTTGTTTTTATTTGAAGATATTCCTTTTTCCACTATTGGCCTTTTAGCGCTCGGAATGTCAACTTGCAGTTTCTACAGAAAGAGTGTTTCAGAACTGCTCAATCAAAAGTAAGCTTCAACTCTGTTAGTTGAATGCACAGAACAGAAAGAAGTTTCACAGAATGCTTCTGTGTAGTTTTTATTGGAAGATATTCCTTTTTCCTCTATAGGCCCCTTAGCGTTCAGAATGTCCACTTGCAGTTTCTACAGAAATAGTGTTTCAGAACTGCTCAATAAAAAGTAAGCTTCAACTCTGTTATTTGAATGCACAGAACAGAAGGAAGTTTCACAGAACGCTTCTGTGTAGTTTTAATTTGAAGATATTACTTTTTCCAGTATAGGCCCCTTAGCGTTCAGATTGTCCACTTGCAGTTTCTACAGAAAGAGTGTTTCAGAACGGCTCAATCAAAACTAAGCTTCAAATCTGTTAGTTGAATGCACAGAACAGAAAGTAGTTTCACAGGATGCTTCTCTGTAGTTTTTATTTGAAGATATCCCTTTTTCCACTGAAGGCCCTTCAGTGCTCGGAATGTCAACTTGCAGTTTGTACAGAAAGAGTGTTTCAAAACTCCTCAATCAAAAGTAGGCTTCAACTCTGTTAGTTGAATGGACAGAACAGAAAGAAGGTTAACAGAATGCTTCTGTGTAGTTTTTATTTGAAGATATTCCTTTTCCCACTAAAGGCCCCTTAGCGCTCCGAATGTCCACTTGCAGTTTCTACAGAAAGAGTGTTTCAGAACGGCTCAATCAGAACTAAGCTTCAACTCTGTTTGTTGAATGCACAGAACGGAAGGAAGTTTCACAGAATGCTTCTATGTAGTTTTTATATGAAGATATTCCTTTTTCCACTATAGGCGCCTTAACGCTCTGAATGTCCACTTGCAGTTTCTACAGAAAGACTGTTCCAGGACTGCTCAATCAAAAGTAAGCTTCATCTCTGTTAGTTGAATGGACAGAAGAGAAAGAAGTTTCACAGAATGCTTCTGTGTAGTTTTTATTTGAAGTTATTCCTTTTTCCAGTATAGGCCCCTTAGCTTTCAGAATGTCCACTGGCAGTTTCTACAGAAAGAGTGTTTCAGAACTGTTCAATCAAAAGTAAGCTTCAAATCTGTTAGTTGAATGGTCAGAACAGAAAGAAGTTTCACAGAATGCTTCTGTGTAGTTTTCATTTGGAGATAGTTCTTTTTCCACTATATGCCCATTAGCGCTCTGAATGACCACTTGCAGTTTCTACAGAAAGGGTGTTTCAGAACTGCTCAATCAAAAGTGAACTTCAACACTCTTAGTTGAATGGACAGAAGAGAAAGAAGTTTCACAGAATACTTCTGTGTAGATTTTATTTGAAGATATTCCTTTTGCCACTATAGGCCCGTTATCGCTCCGAATGTCCACTTGCAGTTTCTACAGAAAGAGAGTTTCAGAACTGCTCAAACAAAAGTAAGCTTCAAATATGTTAGTTGAATGCACAGAACAGAAAGCAGTTTCACAGAATGCTTCTGTGTTGTTTTTATTTGAAGATATTCCTTTTTCCACTATTGGCCTTTTAGCGCTCGGAATGTCAACTTGCAGTTTCTACAGAAAGAGTGTTTCAGAACTGCTCAATCAAAAGTAAGCTTCAACTCTGTTAGTTGAATGCACAGAACAGAAAGAAGTTTCACAGAATGCTTCTGTGTAGTTTTTATTGGAAGATATTCCTTTTTCCTCTATAGGCCCCTTAGCGTTCAGAATGTCCACTTGCAGTTTCTACAGAAATAGTGTTTCAGAACTGCTCAATAAAAAGTAAGCTTCAACTCTGTTATTTGAATGCACAGAACAGAAGGAAGTTTCACAGAACGCTTCTGTGTAGTTTTAATTTGAAGATATTACTTTTTCCAGTATAGGCCCCTTAGCGTTCAGATTGTCCACTTGCAGTTTCTACAGAAAGAGTGTTTCAGAACGGCTCAATCAAAACTAAGCTTCAAATCTGTTAGTTGAATGCACAGAACAGAAAGTAGTTTCACAGGATGCTTCTCTGTAGTTTTTATTTGAAGATATCCCTTTTTCCACTGAAGGCCCTTCAGTGCTCGGAATGTCAACTTGCAGTTTGTACAGAAAGAGTGTTTCAAAACTCCTCAATCAAAAGTAGGCTTCAACTCTGTTAGTTGAATGGACAGAACAGAAAGAAGGTTAACAGAATGCTTCTGTGTAGTTTTTATTTGAAGATATTCCTTTTCCCACTAAAGGCCCCTTAGCGCTCCGAATGTCCACTTGCAGTTTCTACAGAAAGAGTGTTTCAGAACGGCTCAATCAGAACTAAGCTTCAACTCTGTTTGTTGAATGCACAGAACGGAAGGAAGTTTCACAGAATGCTTCTATGTAGTTTTTATATGAAGATATTCCTTTTTCCACTATAGGCGCCTTAACGCTCTGAATGTCCACTTGCAGTTTCTACAGAAAGACTGTTCCAGGACTGCTCAATCAAAAGTAAGCTTCATCTCTGTTAGTTGAATGGACAGAAGAGAAAGAAGTTTCACAGAATGCTTCTGTGTAGTTTTTATTTGAAGTTATTCCTTTTTCCAGTATAGGCCCCTTAGCTTTCAGAATGTCCACTGGCAGTTTCTACAGAAAGAGTGTTTCAGAACTGTTCAATCAAAAGTAAGCTTCAAATCTGTTAGTTGAATGTCAGAACAGAAAGAAGTTTCACAGAATGCTTCTGTGTAGTTTTCATTTGGAGATAGTTCTTTTTCCACTATATGCCCATTAGCGCTCTGAATGACCACTTGCAGTTTCTACAGAAAGGGTGTTTCAGAACTGCTCAATCAAAAGTGAACTTCAACACTCTTAGTTGAATGGACAGAAGAGAAAGAAGTTTCACAGAATACTTCTGTGTAGATTTTATTTGAAGATATTCCTTTTGCCACTATAGGCCCGTTATCGCTCCGAATGTCCACTTGCAGTTTCTACAGAAAGAGAGTTTCAGAACTGCTCAAACAAAAGTAAGCTTCAAATATGTTAGTTGAATGCACAGAACAGAAAGCAGTTTCACAGAATGCTTCTGTGTTGTTTTTATTTGAAGATATTCCTTTTTCCACTATTGGCCTTTTAGCGCTCGGAATGTCAACTTGCAGTTTCTACAGAAAGAGTGTTTCAGAACTGCTCAATCAAAAGTAAGCTTCAACTCTGTTAGTTGAATGCACAGAACAGAAAGAAGTTTCACAGAATGCTTCTGTGTAGTTTTTATTGGAAGATATTCTTTTTCCTCTATAGGCCCCTTAGCGTTCAGAATGTCCACTTGCAGTTTCTACAGAAAAGTGTTTCAGAACGCTCAATCAAAATAAGCTTCAAATCTGTTAGTTGAATGCACAGAACAGAAGAAGTTTCACAGATGCTTCTTGTAGTTTTTATTTGAAGATATCTTTTTCCATAAGGCCCTTAGCTTCGATGTCACTTGCAGTTTTACAGAAAGAGTGTTTCAAACTCTCAATCAAAACTAGCTTCAATCTGTTAGTTGAATGACAGAACAGAAAGAGTTACAGAATGCTTCTGTGTAGTTTTTATTTGAAGATATCCTTTTCCCACTATAGGCCCTTAGCGCTCGGAATGTCCACTTGCAGTTTCTACAGAAAGAGTGTTTCAGAACTGCTCAATCATAACTAAGCTTCAACTCTGTTTGTTGAATGCACAGAACGGAAGGAAGTTTCACAGAATGCTTCTATGTAGTTTTTATATGAAGATATTCCTTTTTCCACTATAGGCGCCTTACGCTCTGAATGTCCACTTGCAGTTTCTACAGAAAGACTGTTCCAGGACTGCTCAATCAAAAGTAAGCTTCATCTCTGTTAGTTGAATGGACAGAAGAGAAAGAAGTTTCACAGAATGCTTCTGTGTAGTTTTTATTTGAAGTTATTCCTTTTTCCAGTATAGGCCCCTTAGCTTTCAGAATGTCCACTGGCAGTTTCTACAGAAAGAGTGTTTCAGAACTGTTCAATCAAAAGTAAGCTTCAAATCTGTTAGTTGAATGTCAGAACAGAAAGAAGTTTCACAGAATGCTTCTGTGTAGTTTTCATTTGGAGATAGTTCTTTTTCCACTATATGCCCTTAGCGCTCTGAATGTCCACTTGCAGTTTCTACAGAAAGGTGTTTCAGAACTGCTCAATCAAAAGTGAACTTCAACACTCTTAGTTGAATGGACAGAAGAGGAAGAAGTTTCACAGAATACTTCTGTGTAGATTTTATTTGAAGATATTCCTTTTGCCACTATAGGCCCGTTATCGCTCCGAATGTCCACTTGCAGTTTCTACAGAAAGAGAGTTTCAGAACTGCTCAATCAAAAGTAAGCTTCAAATATGTTAGTTGAATGCACAGAACAGAAAGCAGTTTCACAGAATGCTTCTGTGTTGTTTTTATTTGAAGATATTCCTTTTTCCACTATTGGCCTTTTAGCGCTCGGAATGTCCACTTGCAGTTTCTACAGAAAGAGTGTTTCAGAACGCTCAATCAAAATAAGCTTCAACTCTGTTTGTTGAATGCACAGAACGAAGAAGTTTCACAGAATGCTTCTTGTAGTTTTTATTGAAGATATTCCTTTTTCCACTATAGGCCCTTAACGTTCGAATGTCCACTTGCAGTTTCTACAGAAAGATGTTTCAGTACTGCTCAATCAAAAGTAAGCTTCATCTCTGTTAGTTGAATGGACAGAAGAGAAAGAAGTTTCACAGAATGCTTCTGTGTAGTTTTTATTTGAAGTTATTCCTTTTTCCAGTATAGGCCCCTTAGCTTTCAGAATGTCCACTGGCAGTTTCTACAGAAAGAGTGTTTCAGAACTGTTCAATCAAAAGTAAGCTTCAAATCTGTTAGTTGAATGCTCAGAACAGAAAGAAGTTTCACAGAATGCTTCTGTGTAGTTTTCATTTGGAGATAGTTCTTTTTCCACTATATGCCCATTAGCGCTCTGAATGTCCACTTGCAGTTTCTACAGAAAGGGTGTTTCAGAACTGCTCAATCAAAAGTAAGCTTCAACACTCTTAGTTGAATGGACAGAAGAGAAAGAAGTTTCACAGAATACTTCTGTGTAGATTTTATTTGAAGATATTCCTTTTGCCACTATAGGCCCGTTATCGCTCCGAATGTCCACTTGCAGTTTCTACAGAAAGAGAGTTTCAGAACTGCTCAAACAAAAGTAAGCTTCAAATATGTTAGTTGAATGCACAGAACAGAAAGCAGTTTCACAGAATGCTTCTGTGTTGTTTTTATTTGAAGATATTCCTTTTTCCACTATTGGCCTTTTAGCGCTCGGAATGTCAACTTGCAGTTTCTACAGAAAGAGTGTTTCAGAACTGCTCAATCAAAAGTAAGCTTCAACTCTGTTAGTTGAATGCACAGAACAGAAAGAAGTTTCACAGAATGCTTCTGTGTAGTTTTTATTGGAAGATATTCCTTTTTCCTCTATAGGCCCCTTAGCGTTCAGAATGTCCACTTGCAGTTTCTACAGAAATAGTGTTTCAGAACTGCTCAATAAAAAGTAAGCTTCAACTCTGTTATTTGAATGCACAGAACAGAAGGAAGTTTCACAGAACGCTTCTGTGTAGTTTTAATTTGAAGATATTACTTTTTCCAGTATAGGCCCCTTAGCGTTCAGATTGTCCACTTGCAGTTTCTACAGAAAGAGTGTTTCAGAACTGCTCAAACAAAAGTAAGCTTCAAATATGTTAGTTGAATGCACAGAACAGAAAGCAGTTTCACAGAATGCTTCTGTGTTGTTTTTATTTGAAGATATTCCTTTTTCCACTATTGGCCTTTTAGCGCTCGGAATGTCAACTTGCAGTTTCTACAGAAAGAGTGTTTCAGAACTGCTCAATCAAAAGTAAGCTTCAACTCTGTTAGTTGAATGCACAGAACAGAAAGAAGTTTCACAGAATGCTTCTGTGTAGTTTTTATTTGAAGTTATTCCTTTTTCCAGTATAGGCCCCTTAGCTTTCAGAATGTCCACTGGCAGTTTCTACAGAAAGAGTGTTTCAGAACTGTTCAATCAAAAGTAAGCTTCAAATCTGTTAGTTGAATGCTCAGAACAGAAAGAAGTTTCACAGAATGCTTCTGTGTAGTTTTCATTTGAAGTTATTCCTTTTTCCACTATATGCCCATTAGCGCTCTGAATGACCACTTGCAGTTTCTACAGAAAGGGTGTTTCAGAACTGCTCAATCAAAAGTGAACTTCAACACTCTTAGTTGAATGGACAGAAGAGAAAGAAGTTTCACAGAATACTTCTGTGTAGATTTTATTTGAAGATATTCCTTTTGCCACTATAGGCCCGTTATCGCTCCGAATGTCCACTTGCAGTTTCTACAGAAAGAGAGTTTCAGAACTGCTCAAACAAAAGTAAGCTTCAAATATGTTAGTTGAATGCACAGAACAGAAAGCAGTTTCACAGAATGCTTCTGTGTTGTTTTTATTTGAAGATATTCCTTTTTCCACTATTGGCCTTTTAGCGCTCGGAATGTCAACTTGCAGTTTCTACAGAAAGAGTGTTTCAGAACTGCTCAATCAAAAGTAAGCTTCAACTCTGTTAGTTGAATGCACAGAACAGAAAGAAGTTTCACAGAATGCTTCTGTGTAGTTTTTATTGGAAGATATTCCTTTTTCCTCTATAGGCCCCTTAGCGTTCAGAATGTCCACTTGCAGTTTCTACAGAAATAGTGTTTCAGAACTGCTCAATAAAAAGTAAGCTTCAACTCTGTTATTGAATGCACAGAACAGAAGGAAGTTTCACAGAACGCTTCTGTGTAGTTTTAATTTGAAGATATTACTTTTTCCAGTATAGGCCCCTTAGCGTTCAGATTGTCCACTTGCAGTTTCTACAGAAAGAGTGTTTCAGAACGGCTCAATCAAAACTAAGCTTCAAATCTGTTAGTTGAATGCACAGAACAGAAAGTAGTTTCACAGGATGCTTCTCTGTAGTTTTTATTTGAAGATATCCCTTTTTCCACTGAAGGCCCTTCAGTGCTCGGAATGTCAACTTGCAGTTTGTACAGAAAGAGTGTTTCAAAACTCCTCAATCAAAAGTAGGCTTCAACTCTGTTAGTTGAATGGACAGAACAGAAAGAAGGTTAACAGAATGCTTCTGTGTAGTTTTTATTTGAAGATATTCCTTTTCCCACTAAAGGCCCCTTAGCGCTCCGAATGTCCACTTGCAGTTTCTACAGAAAGAGTGTTTCAGAACGGCTCAATCAGAACTAAGCTTCAACTCTGTTTGTTGAATGCACAGAACGGAAGGAAGTTTCACAGAATGCTTCTATGTAGTTTTT
>NW_022096241.1:0-20791 GCF_006542625.1 Nomascus leucogenys
CCCACTGGGCTTCTGACCAGTCACCCTCCCCCTGTCAACTCCTTCCTGTTCACCATACGAAAAAGTGTGCCCCTTCAGCACCTTGGGAAGACCTGGATATAACCAGGGTCCCAGGTTTGAGGAGACAGTGCTGGGTCAAACAGCCTTTATCTTAGCAGTTGTGAGACCCTACAGAACTCCTTGGTGTTTTGGGCCTCCCCAGCTTGCACAATGGGGGCTATGCTAGCATCTCCTTCCTAGGGAACTCTTGAGGTCTGTTTGAGATAAATCTTTAAAAAACTCATGGTGTAGTGTTCCCTGTAGATACTGCACACACTTAGAGATGGAATAAATACAAGAATGAGTGAGAGGTAGCATGGAATATAACTCCAGTGGGCCTGGGGTCAGTGTGATCTCAGGAAGAGGCACTTTCACTCTGGGCCTCGTCGTTCATGCTGCACCAGTAGAGGTTGAAATTAAATGAAATTCAGACATCCTCCTCCTCTGACATTGCACCTTGCAGTGCCTTCCTATTTTATTTAGACGAAGACCGTGTGCCTCATCTCAGCCTAGGGTGGGCAGCGTCCACAGAGACAGCGCTGAGGGGTTAGTGACTCCCTTCTGAATGATAGACTATGCCACAGATGACGATATAGCCTGGTGTGACCCTGTGAGGCCTCAAAAGTAGCAGATGCTTCCTACAGTCTGTGCGTGGCCATCTCAGGGAATCCACCCAGTAACTGGTCTAGTTATCCCTGCTCTTCAGGCAGGAGACTGAGGCCAGGAAGGGAAAGGCTACTGATACCCACACTCTCAGTGTCTGGGGTTGGGTTTGAACCCAGGGACTCTAGGGCCCATGCCGCTGCCATCCTGCCTCTGAGTTTGGGAGTTGGACTTGGTCCATCAAGTGCCAGGCCAGCCCTGCTGCTGGGTGCTCTCAGGCATTCACAAGCTGACAATTCTGAAGGGCCCACGCACTTGGCCATGCTGCAGACTGTGTCCTCACATCACAGGTGGGTGCTGGAATAACAAATGCTACAAATGGCACTGGGGGTGTCGGCCAGGCTCTGGGAGCACAGGAGCTCTGCCCACGCCCACAGCTGGCCTGTGCTGACCTCCCTCCACAGCTGAGTGGCACCAGCCCTTTAATTGAGCTGATGTCTTCCTTCCATCCCTTCAGTGTGGTCTTTGTGGCTCAGAGAATCTGTGGCCAGGTACAGGATCTGGGGTGGCCCCTGCTTCTCTGTTCTGTGGCCTTTGACAGTGGTAAGGATCTGAGGCCAGGCCCACCTGCAGCAGGTGTTAGAAAGAGGCAAATTGGGGCTTAATGTTGGGAAGAACTTGCCAGCCAACCACAGTCCCACTATCTTTGGAGGTAGTGAGCTCCCCATTGGGGAAGGTATGTAAGCCAACCTTTCTGGGATGCTAGAAGATCAGAGACCAAACACTTGAGATTCTGTGATCCTCATATTGACTCCAATGCTATGATGCTTGGATTTGAAGTCAGTTTCATTTAGCCAGTTTACCAAGTGTCTCCTTGGTGCAGGACACCAGGGGACACAAAATGTCCTGGATAATATTGGGTTTCTGGCTCCCAGGGGTCCCTGAGATGTTGTTCCAGTGGTTCTGGAGTATGGGCCAGGCACGGCTTGCATCCGGACCCATCCACATTGCTGATCATTGTGAGCCTCATGACTGCAGTTCAGGATGTCACGCTCCCATGCGCCCCCCGTCACCCCACCCCACCGTGGCCCTCACCATGGCCCACTCAGGGCACGAGGCTTTCTGGGTGATTCCTGGTACTCAGTGTGGTCAGCTTCCTGGACCTGTCAGTGGGGTGGGGCTGCAATGAGACGCCAGTTGCAGGAAGTGGTTTGCACAGCCTTCCTGGTGTCATGGGTCACTGTCCTGCCAAGTGGCTTTGGGCAGGTCCCTTCCCCTCTCAGGCTGTAGGTTCCTATGCCAGGAGCTCCCTTCTTGCCCCACCAGGGCCTTGTTTTCCCAGACACAGAGGTGGGGCAGATCCCAGCCCACAGAAACAGACAGGGCTTTGGAGGACACAGTGGGCCCATTTCTCAGAGGGGCAGTATGGGTGGATGCTGAGCCAGGCACTGGACTGGCCCCTTGAGCCTCCTGTCTGGCCAAGGCCCCCGAGGCACTGTGGGCTGCTGGTGCCAGTACACAGGAGTGATAAGGAGATGAAACTCACTGGGATGGTGGGGCGTGCCCCCCCGGGCTGTGTTGGCAGCTGCCCCTGGCTGGAGGCCAGCTTGGCCCTGGAACGCTCCTCAAGGAACAAGGACACAAGAGAGCCAGCTCAGCGAGCCTCCACCTAGCGCCCCAATCAGTACTCCCTTCTTCCCATGACCCCTACCCTCTGCCTGGCTCCTGAAACTGCCCAAGGAGCTAATGGACACCCACCAGGGTCTTAATGAGTGAGCCAGGGTTAATGGGTTACTGGGCCCGGTGACACATTCACCAGCCTCCCAGGGCTCTCAATGTCCAGACTGGCCTGGCCTTGAAGGTCTTAGCTCGGCCACCTCCTTTTCCAGCTTTGACACCTCAGGGCTCAGGAAGGGCCTAGGGTGGTCAAGAGGTCCCCTGCAGCCCTCACTTCCTGGAAAAGGCTCCATTTCCTGGCCTTCAGGCTCAGGTGGTTCCTTCTGCCTGTCAGGTCCTCCCCAAATCCAATCCCAGTTCGGGCTGGATTCCCAAGGCCCCTACTCTGGTGTCTGCCCCTTCCCTAGGGCTCTTCCCCCGGGGTGACCATACTGTCTCATGCCCAGCCAGGTCAGGGCTCCTTGAGAGAAGAATCTGGAGGGACCAGGATTTGATGGGAGAATGAATGATGGAATGAAAGAAGGAATGTAAGCGTGTACCTTGCTAAGAGTGACAATTCTGGCAGGCTGCAGACCATGTGTGGACCTCGATCTGAGGGCTGAGAGGCTTGTGCCTGCCAGCCCTATCTCATTGAATGGGCAGAGCAGGTGAGGGCGTGACAGATGGATGGGCCTCATCCCCCTGCTCCCACTGTCTGGAGTCCTCCATCAGCCTGTCTGCTCAGACCCCTGAAATTGGGGGTTGAGGAAGGACCCTACTGGATCATGTGACTCCCTTCAGTCCAGGTGACCAGGGTCCTTGGAGTGACATCTAGAGCCCCACCCGTAGCCCTGCAAGCTGGGGAGAGGGCCTGTTAGGAGAGGCATCCCCTGCCCTGGGGTTGTAGAGGTGATCTAGGCTTCTCAGCCCTTGTGGGGCCTCAGATGCATACATCTCTAGCCTCTCCTGGCATGGGCATCTGGCTGCACCCCAGCTCCGTGGCCCCATCGCCCAGGGAACCTTTGGTCTAATCTGCCTCCCACTGAAACCTGGCCTCATTCAGCCCCACCGAGGCTTTCAGAGTTCAGGTCTCTCATTCAGGTTTTGAGACCCTTGTCCCAACTGCAGCAGTTCTTGTGCCTTTAATGCCTCCCCCGCACCGCACTGCCCGCCCCCAGGCTACTGGGGGAGGCGGGGAGGAGAGGAGCTGGATCAAAGTGGGGAATCTTAGCTTGGTTTTGGTGTGCTGCTGGACGACCAGATCCGGGAGTCCGGTGAGCCAGCGAGTGAGGGCAGCTGGCTGTGCCCCAGTGCTGTGTGACCCAGAGGAGCCACTCACCCTCTCTGAGCTGCTGGACATCACAGGTGGTGATGCTCAGGTCAGGGCACTCCCATGAGTGTCTGGAGGCCTGAGTCCCATTCTCAGCTCTGCCGTATGCTTGCTGCGCTCTAGAGGAGTTCCTCTTCCTCTCCGAGCCTCGATTTATGCACCTGTGCAGTGGCAGTGAGTTGCACTTCGGGGTGAAGGGGGCGAGACTCATGGGCACATCCTGCAGAGGGATCCCACAGGTGGGGAAAGCCCTGGGTTCTTTATCCAACTGCGTCTGGGCTGGGGGGGCCTCTGTTTCTTGGCTGATAAGTGGGTTTGAGAGAGGTATGCCGGTGGGTGAGGGAGGGCTGGGGCAGAGTCACCTGACATTCGAAGAAGCCCTTGAGAGAGCCATGGCTCCTTGGAATTAAGAGGGAAGAGTGGGCCAGATATAGTGGTCATGCATGTAATCCCACTTTGGGAGGCCAAGGCGGGCGGATCACGAGGTCAAGAGATCAAGACCATCCTGGATAACATGGTGAAACCTCCTCTCTACTAAAAATAAAAAAACTAGCTGGGCATGGTGGTGCGTGCCTGTAATCCAAGCTACTGGGGAGGCTGAGGCGGAAGAATCACCTGAACCCGGGAGGTAGAGGTTGCAGTGAGCAGAGATCACACCACTACACTCCAGCCTGGGCAACAGAGTGAGACTCTGTCTCCAAAAAAAAAAAAAAAAAAAAACACCAAAAAAAAAAAAAACCAAAAAAAACCAGGGAAGAGTGCAGCATGAAGAAACCGGCCCGGGAGGATCTGGCAACCCTGAATGTGGATGGGGGATCAGCTCTGGAGTACAGCCAGAGCTGTGATGGGGTTGGGGGACCCTGTGTCCTTGGGCCATGCTTGCCTCACTCCTGGGTTCTGTTTGTGGCTGTGGATTGGGGTGGCACAGGGCCAGTCGTGCAAGGGATCATCGCCCAACTCCAGGGGGCGCCTGCCACCTCTCAGCTCTATATATTGGGATAAATATAGTTCTTTCCACAGGTTTCCAGCAGGTAGTGGTTATTAAATCTTACTGAAGAGGTGTTTTTTCTAATTCTCAACTCTGCACCGCAAGGGTAGACAATGTGGAAGATGGATTCCAACTCCAGGTCTGGATGGTAAGCGTCCGGTCCAGGGATGTAGGCAGGCCTGGGGAAGCCACAGAGATCTGTGCGTTCTCATACCCAGGGATAGTGATTCCATGCTGGGGGCTGGCAGGGTCAGGGGTGGGTGGGTCCTGGGCTCACCCGCAGGTCTGCAGACCTCCTGGGGCCAGCTGACCTCGGTAAATCCCTTTTGTCTAAGCTTCAGTTTCCTGCCTGTGAGTGGGGTTGGGGTTGTGCTCCGGTTCCACCCTTGTGGCTCTGGGGTTGTGGTGATAAAGCCATCAAGCTGGGTTGAAGGATTAACCAGGAAACTTCAGACTGGCTGCCATGTCTATCTCTTCCTCATACTCCTCTCTCTGCTGCATCCTGGGAAGCTGCTCTGCTCAGCCTGGATTAGGCTCAGTTGTGTGGGTGTGCATGCTTGCATGTGTGTTGGAAGTGGGTGGTACTGACACCAGAGTCGGTGTCTCTGGGTGAGTGATGGTTGCACATTTGTGGGTGTTGCGGGAAGTCAGGGACCCCAAACGGAGGGACTGGCTGAAGCCATGGCAAAAGAACGTGGATTGTGAAGATTTCATGGACATGTATTAGTTCCCCAAATTAATACTTTTATAATTCCTTATGCCTGTCTTTACTGCAATCTCTAAACATAAATTGAAAAGATTTCATGGACACTTATCACTTCCCCAATCAATACCCTTGTGATTTCTTATGCCTGTCTTTACTTTAATCTCTTAATCCTGTCAGCCGAGGAGGATGTATGTCACCTCAGGACCCTGTAATAATTGCATTAACTGCACAAATTGTACAGCATGTGTGTTTGAGCCATATGAAATGTGGGCACCTTGAAAAAAGGAACAGGATAACAACAATTGTTCAGGGAATAAGAGAGATAACCTTAAACTCTGACCACCGGTGAGCCGGGCAGAACAGAGCCATATTTCTCTTCTTTCAAAAGCAAATGGGAGAAATACCGCTGAATTCTTTTTCTCAGCATGGAACATCCCTGGGAAAGAGAATGAGCACCTAGGGGTAGGTCTATGAACTGGCCCCCCTGGGCGTGGCCTGTCTCTTATGGTCCAGACTGCAGAGGTGAAATAGACTCCAGTCTCCCACAGCGCTCCCAGGCTTATTAGGAAGAGAAAATTCCTGCCTAATAAATTTTGGTCAGATCGGTTGATCTCAGAACCCTGTTTCCTGATAAGATGTTATCAATGACAGTGGTGCCCGCCAACTTCATTAGCAATTTTAATTTCGCCTCGCTCCTGTTGTCCTGTGATCTCGCCCTGCCTCCACTTGCCTTGTGATATTCTATTACCTTGTAAACTACTTGATGTCTGTGATGCACACCTATTCGTACACTCCCTCCCCTTTTGAAAATCCCTAATAAAAACTTGCTGGTTTTTGCGGCTTGTGGGGCATCACGGAACCTACTGACATATGATGTCTCCCCCGGCGGCCCAGCTTTAAAATTTCTCTCTTTTGTACTCTGTCCCTTTATTTCTCAAGCTGGCCGACGCTTAAGGAAAATAGAAAAGAACCTACGTGAATATCGGGGCAGGTTCCCTAATATCTGAGGACAGGGAACTCACTACCTTATGTGCCCAGGACAAGAGCTGTGGGGTCTGGAGAAGACTTCTAGGCCAGCCTCTGCAGTCTTTCCTCAGGTGACATGGCTTCCCCAGACCCACTTCCCCCTAGGTGCCCTCTCTGCATTCATGGGGTAGAGGGCTGACTGGGACAGAATGTGACACACTCAGCATGAGAGGAAAAGCCTCCTTCATTCTGTAGGCCCTACCTCTGTTGACATGGCCTTTGATAAAGTGCCTCCCCACCTGTCTCCCCTCTCTGGAATCCTCAGCTGCTGCCAGGCTTCAGCTGTGCCCCATCAAAGGCAGCTCTGTCTCCCTACTTTCCCCAGCCCAGGGTTTTCCTTTTGGGGTCAGCTGTGGAGGTCTGGGCCATCCTTTGCCCACTCAGACATTCTTCCTGCCCACCTGCTGCTGTGAATCCTGCATGTCTTATATGCTCTCAGGCAGAGAGGAAACTGCTGAGCAGGGCAGGGGACAGAGCCCTGTGGCTCTCCACTTTAGACCCCTCCCAGCTGACTGCCGTGGAATGTAGCCACTTAGCAGAGCCAAATCCCCTGATGTTCCTGTTGGCTGTCTAGCCTTCAGGGACAGGTCATGGGGCCTTGGTTCCTGCCCTGTCATCTTCCCAGTCACCCTGATCTTCAGGGGGAGGAATAGCCTGGGAAAGGGCTTGGTCATAGCACCTCCACCCTAGGGCTATTGAGGATCTCACAGTTGTGTGTCTGGTGGGTTCTGTCCAGAGCCCATTTGAGAGCAGTGGGTGACAGGACAGGCCTATGTGACCCAGGCAGGCAGCAATATTGGGTCAGCCTTCATGTCCCCCTCTGTCAGCTGGGGCAGCCTGGAAGGATGATTGTGGGGTAGGTGTTATGGGCATGGAATAGACCTCAGGTGGAGGCTGCAGGGGCTCTTTGGCACTGTAGGCACAGGAGGCCCAGGAGCAGGGGAGGGAGCCATGACTCAGGGAGACTCTGGCCCATATCCTTGGCAGATCAGGGCCACAGGGGAATGGACAGAAGTGTCCAAAGTCCCCTGGGCTGGGCCCGCAGCTGTTCCTGGCTCAGACTTCTTGGTGGGCTGGTCAGAAACATGCAGTAACTTGGGGCAGTTACCAAGTGTCCAAGCCTGCACTGCTGGGCTGTGTGAGCTTGGGCCAGCTCAGGCCCTCTCTGGGCCCTGCCTTTCTGGGCTGTTCAGGTGGTTCCTTGGGCCTGGGGTGCTAATGTTTCTGGATGGGCAGCAGAACCAGTCTGCACTCAGGGCCCCAAGGCCATGTTCCCGGAACACACCTTCAGCATTGACAGCAGGGTGTGGTGAGGCCCCTTAGGCTGGGTTCTGGTCTAGTGCCAGGTGCACCACTACTCCACCCCCTCCAGAGCCATCTCTGGGACACTGGCTGTGAGTTCAGATGTTCTGAACAGGGACAGGGAGAGCCAGAGAGGGACCCAGCCTGGGGCTCACTGGAGGGGCTCGTGGGCAGACAGCGCCCTTTGGAGGGAACTGAGCCTGGGAAGCGGGAACCCCATTCCCCGGCTCACAGCACCTCCCACCTGGGGCCCTCCCAGGGCTGCGTGAACTTTAGTCACCTGGTGACAGGCTGAGTTACCGTGCGGAGTCACTGTGCGCCTCCTTGCTGCTGTGACATCAGCCTCCCCATCCTCCTGACCAGGCTGGACCTCTGTGAGAGGCCTGCCTGTCCTGCACCCTATGTAGATGCCTTCCACTGTCCCCCAGGGCTGCTGGGCACCCCCGGCTGGCCTCTTGCCCCCTCTGGACTAGGTAAGCTTATGGGTTCTCTGGCAGCTCCTGCTCCTTCCCTGCCTCTGCTCCTCCTTGGAGGCACCCACCCCCAGGACTGGACAGCATGCACACGTTCTGGGAGGTGGGAAGGAGACACTGGGCTTGTGTTTCTGAGGCCCGACTTTAGACTGTGCTCTGTTGGGGAGGTGCCAGGGAGTGTCTGAGGCTGGGCCTGACCCTGCTCCTTGCCCCGTGGATGCAGCAGAGCCGTGAAGATGAAGTTAGTGGTGCTGGGTCTGCTGGCCGTGGTCCTGGTGCTGGTCATTGTTGGCCTCTGTCTCTGGCTGCCCTCGGCCTCCAAGAAACCTGACAACCATGTGTACACCAGGGCTGTGCAGCTGCAGATGCCAAGCACTGCTCGGAGATTGGGAGGTGAGCAGGGCAGGGCATGGGGGCATGGGCCCTGGAAACTGGGCAAATGGACCTTGGCAATACCTTAGCCCCTCTGAGACTCAGTTTCCCCACATGTAAGCAGGCTGCCTGGGCATGGGGTGTGCCAGGTGCATAGAGCCACCTGCTCTTTGCTTGGACTCTCTCAGTAGCCTCTGGGTAGGGGACGGTGACCCCGAGAGCAGGGTGTGGGTCTCCTAGAGCCCAACAGGGCCCTTTTTCTCAGTTCTAAGAGTCTCTGTCTCTTTGGATAAACTGCACTGTTTTGTTGTTTGGTTGTTATTTTTACTTATTTCTCTTTTTATTTTTAGTTATTTATTTATTGTGAGACAGAGTCTTGCTCTTTCACCCAGGCTGGAGTGCAGTGGTGCAATCTCAGCTCACTGCAACCTCCACTTCCCAGGCTCAAGCGATTCTTATGCCTCAGCCTCCCAAGTAGCTGGGATTACAGGCATGTACCACCATGCCCAGCTAATTTTTTTTTCCCGAGACAGAGTCTTGCTGTGTCACCCAGGCTGGAGTGCAGTGGCGTGATCTCGCCTTGCTACAGCCTCCTGAGTAGCGGGATTACAGGCATGTGTCACCACACCCGGCTAATTTTTATATTTTTAGTAGAGATGGGATTTCACTATATTGGCCAGGCTGGTCTTGAACTCTTGACCTCAGGTGATTCACCCCTCTTGGCCTCCCAAAGTGCTGGGATTACAGGCATGAGCCACCACATCCAGGCGACTTTTATCTTTTTAGTAGAGACGGGGTTTCATCCTGTTGGCCAGTCTGGTCTTGAACTCCTGACCTTAATTGATCCACTTGCCTCAGCCTCCCAAAGTGCTGGGATTACAGGCATGAGCCACTGCACCTGGCCTTTAGTGGTGATTTCTGAGATCTTGTTGCACCCATCACCCAAGCAGTGTACACTGTACCTAGTGTGTAGTCTTTTATCCCTCATCCCCCTCCCCTCCCACTCTTCCCCTTGAGTACCCAGAGTCCATTATATCATTCTTTTTTTTTTTTTTTTGAGATGGAGTCTCACTCTCTTCCTAGGCTGGAGTGCAATGGTGTGGTCTCAGCTCACTGCAGCCTCCCGCACCTTCTGAGTTCAAGTGATTCTCCTGCCTCAGCCTTCCACTAGCTGGGATTACAGGCACCCACCACCATGCTTGGCTAAATTTTTTTGGTATTATTAGTAAAGCCAGGGTTTTACCATGTTGGCCAGGCTGGTCTTGAACTCCTGACCTCAGGTAATCCACCCGCCTCGGCCTCCCAAAGTGCTGGGACTACAGGCGTGAGCCACCGTAACCAGCCTACCCTGTGTAATTTTTGCTGTCGATGATCCGAAGTGCACCCACTCGCCATCTCTGGTAGCTGGGAGGAGCAGGTTTTGGGATGAAGGTGAAAGAGCCGGAGTTGGGGATGTGTGTGGCCAGGGGGTACAGGTGCGACCACTTTGCAGTCCACTCCTGTGAGTAGGGCATTCCTGAGGGAGAGGAGGCCTGGTTAGCCCTGGGGCTCCTTCAAGGTCTGGCCCCAGGCCTTGGCACCTACAGCAGCCTGACAGATGTGTGGATGGACCACTAGGCGGTCCCCTTAGGAGGGTCTGTTCTAGCAGGGACCCCAGCTTGGGTGACCATCACCTCCTGCCACACTCCGGGATCTCTGTCCCTGCTGGAAGCCGGGCCCAGGGCCATGCCAGCCATGCAGGGGTTCCGCATGAGCCTCCTCCCTGGGAGCCAAGCCCCATGCAGCTGCCCCCTCCCACCGGCCTGACCACCCTGACCTGCACTTCCCTCCATCCAAATCCCCAATCTCCACCTGGAATTCCCTTCCCTCCTCAGCCCCACCTGGAAACTCCCCTCCTGCCCCCACACAGCTGGGACTCCCTATCTCCCACATCTGGGGGCCCAAAGCTCTGGATGCCACCCCAGCCCTCAGCTGGCCTCACCTGTCTCCTCGTAGCCCCACAGCTCAATGGTGACGGTCTGCGTGGGCAGCGACTTGACATGCCAGGTCAGGCTGAGGTTGCCTGAGGTGTCAGCGGTGCCGTGGTATTGCCAACGCGTCTCGTTCACCAACTCACTCTTCTCCATCATTGACACTTTGTTGGGGTGCACTGGGCAGGGGAGGTGAGGGGTGAGTGAGGGCCTGGGCCCAGGGGGTGCAGGGAGGAAGCCCTGAGGCTTCAAGGGCTGTGGGAGCCTCCAGGGCCAATGCATGGCAGCAGCTGGGTGATGGTCTCTCCGGCCCCCACGGCAGAAAAGGGCACTGAGGCCGGAGAGGCAGGGGCCTGCCCTCCCTCCACTGCCCACGCCTCTAGCCTCCACCTGGCTTCTCCCCTGCTCTGGCGTGGCGGAGCTCAGTGGATTGGCACTGGCCCACCTCTCTAGGGATCCCTGCAGCTCCCACTCACTCTGGGCTGGGACCGCTGTCTGGATGCCAGGGAGTGGAAAGGAGCTGAAGGAACTCTCCCAGGCGGGCAGGCCTCCCAAGGGACTGGTTCAGCCAGAGCAGCAGGGCACGGACGGGCCAAGTCTCGGTGTGCATAGATAACGCTGGGGAAAGTCCCCATGGGGACAGGCTGTGGGCAGGGAGGAGGGCTGAGGGCTCACCGGCCAGCCAGGAGCCCGTGCGAGGGAAAGAGTGGCCGTTGTCCAGTGAGATGATGAAGGGGATGCAGCCGCTCTCATAGAGCAGGGGCGACATGAAGTGCACTTGCCCGGAGGAATCCACATGGCTGAGGATCTGGATGCTCTCCTGTGGCATGCAAACCTGTGGGCATGGTGGTGGTAGGAGGGGCTGGGCCATTGCAGGTTGAGCCTCTCGACAGTCTGGGCCCCCAACCTCCCTGGGGAACCCATCCAGCCAGCTGTCCCTGTGCCCTCTTGCCTGTCCTGGGTCCCAGGGGCTCCACTCAGCCAGTCAGTGGGTCTGAGCCCTCAGCATGCACAGGGAGGGGGGCGTGGGGCCCCGGTGCCCGGCCTCCCGGGCCTCCCAACCTGCAGATCACACTGGTGTCTGTGGGGCTGGACATCTTGAAGCGCTGCACCAAAAAGTCCTTGCCGCCCATCATGGAGCCTGAGTAGGGCAATGTCTCCAGGCAGAAGTCCCGGAAATCCAAGCAGCAGGTACCAAGGCCGGAGCACGTCGGGTGGCAGGAACACGGCCCGCCCAGGGCGCCACAGCGCATGGAGCAGCTCTCTTGGGCATCTGGACGAGAGGATGCTGAGGGCCTGGACCAGCGGGTGCTGGACTGGCTGCCCCATGTGCAGGGCCTGTCTCTGTTTCTCCTGCAGCCCATTAGACAGCAGCATCCCCAGGAGAACGCTGGCCAGGAACTGCACAGGCCACCACGTGGACACGGTAGAAAGCCACAGGGCCCATGGGGATGGGATGAATCTTAGCACAGACCATCTGGCTGTTGCCCTGACTGACGGGCTAGAATGCAGTGAGAAGAGGCAAAAGGCTGCATCCGCTCAGCCCTGCAGGGTCAGGAGAATTCTCCTGGGCACGACTGCCCTTCAGCCACCAAGTCCTCTATCCCACAGACAGAGGTCCTCAGAAGGCCACGGTAGCTGGAGCCCTCGACCTCTCTTGGCTCCCCAGGGTGTCTGTGGACAGTGCACCTTCTGGGGGCCCTGAAGCCTGCAGAAGAACCCCTCTTGCTTGCCTGGACTGGGGTGGGGGATATGGCTGCCAAGAGTCTCATTCGAGGCCTGGTAGGGAATGGTGCAGGGTCTGAACCTGACCCTTCTCACTCTCCCAGGGGCTGCAATTGAGACCCCAAAGAGAGCTCCGCCCTCAGGGCAGAAGGCCAGGGCTGCTCCCCTCCTTTGTGGGGAGAGGAGGTACATTTCAAGCAGGGGTCCCAGCAGTGGGGAAAGGGAAGTGGGGGTGCACACCGCGAGGGGCTGTGGCGCTGGGCCCAAAGCATCTCCTATGGGCCATGAGACCTGCGGCAAGGCCATATTTCCAGGGGCTGGCATGGAGGAAAGTTGCAGGGAGGGACTGGGGCGGGTGCATGCCCAGCTGGGGGCCCAGAAGGGAGACAGGTCCCATTCCCAGGCTCCAGAGATGCCACCACCCTGGGGAGCCTTGCCTAATCCTGCCACTCAGAGTTTGCATCATTTAATCAGTGTTCCCCTCCCCTTCTTGAACAGATGAGGAAACTGAAGCTCAGATACAGACAGTCAAGGCCGAGCCAGGCCCTTGGTGGCTTCTGGGAGCCCCTGCAGCCAGGGCAGGTGGTAAGGGCTGTGGCCTGGGACTGGTCACTTGGGCCCTGCCACCTGGTCTGGACGTCCAGACAGGCAGGTGGTCCTCTCCCAGCTGCAGCTTCTCAAGGTGTCCAAAAGGGACTCTTGCCACACTTGCAGGGAGTCAGAGCTGGCCCCAGGGCATGAGCTTAGGGCATCTGGTCTGTGATCTGCTCCAGCGCTTGCGGCCAGACAAGCCCATTGTTCCCCGGCCTGTTCTCTCTCTTGCCTGGGTGGTGCCTGCTGGGAACCACAGGGTGTTGGCAGCCACCTGTGGCTCCAGAGAGGTGGCCCCTACTGAAGGTGTTAGAGGCCTGCGCTGGGGGACTTGGCTCCTGTCCCCACTCGGAGCTGTTCCAGGGAAGTCACACCCGCATTTGACGTCTTCCCACCTCCCAAAGACATTTGGTGAGAGGCCCCCAAGACCTTCAGCTTCTCAGGGACTGTTTCCAGAGGGGAGAAAGTCCCTTAACCCACACCGGCGCTCAGGGCACCTCTGCAGGTGAGTGTCCTGTGAGTGGACACTCAGGTGCTGGGTCAGGGAGAGCCTGTCTCCCGGCCCCAGGCTGGGGAGGGCACTCATCCCAGGCCCAGGGCTGAGGTTGCTCCCTACAGCACTGGGTGCAGGGGAGGGTCCGAGGTGTCCGTCCTCCTGTAGGTGAGGCTCCAGGGAAGGCTGCTGGGGGGTCGGCTGAGACAGTTCCCGGGAACTGGAGGAGGGAGAGCTGCTGCTTCCTGTTTCTGGCCCGGGCACCCTTGCTGCGCGTGTCTGGAGACAATGGCAGTGCGGTAAGGGCTAGGTGTGCAGTCTGGGAAACTCCACACCCCAGGCCCTGCAGGGAGGGGGCGTCGGGGCCAGCTCATCTCAGCCCTCTGAAGGCAGGTTCAACCAGACCCATCTGGGGCTGCCAAGCCTCTGGTTCCAAAAGGGTGGTGCCCAGCCCTTTACACCTTTCTTCCTGGGAGTGGGCGTGTCCAGCCCATGAGGGGCACAGGGCAGTGAGGAGGGTCCCCATCTCCATCCTGGACAGAGAGCCCGCTCCATGGGAGGTCCCGGGGCCAGGAGGGCCCCTGCGGTGCTGGGAGGGGAAGAGAGTTGTGAAGGGTGGGTTTGGGTCCCTGGAACCTGTGCATCCCCAAGACAGATGGGCCTGGAGCCTTCGGGGGCGGGGCCAGCTCTAGGGGCTTGTTTAATGCTCTGTGGGGGCTGCCTTGAAATCCTTAATCATTTTTGGTCAGGCACAATGGCTCAGGCCTGTAATCCCAGCACTTTGGGAGGGCAAGGTGGGTGGATCACTTGAGGTCAGGAGTTCGAGACCAGCCTGGCCAACATGGTGAAACTCCGTCTCTACTAAAAATATAAAAATTAGCCGGGTGTGATGGCGTGTGCCTATGGTCTCAGCTACTCAGGAGGCTGAGGCAGGAGAATTGCTTGAACCCAGGAGGTGGAGGTTGCAGTGAGCCAAAATCGTGCCACTGCACTCCAGCCTGGGAGACAGAGTGAGACTCCGTCTAAAAGAAAAAAAAATCCTTAATCATTTTTGAATAAGAGGCTCCATATTTGTGTCTTGCACGGAGCCCCACGGCTATTCTGTGACCGGCCCTGTTAGGGCGACTGTGATGGTAGTAAGTGCCCTCCCTCCCGGCCCCATCTCCCCTTTCCCTCCCTGACAGGCCCCTCCTCCCAGCCTCTGAGCAGCCCCAGCCCTGCCTGCCCTCCCACCGTACAGCCTCCCACCCAGGAGTTTGAGACTGCAGTGAACTGTGATTACACCACTGCACTTCATCCTGGGTGACAGAGTGAGACCCTGTCCAAACAAAAAGAAAATAAGAGCTTCACAGGGGGAGGTCCACATGCATAGATTGGGGAGTTCTTCCTCCCTGGTGTCGCACAACACACCTTTCTACCCTTCCCAGACTGACCTGGGCTGATGCTGACCATGAAGTGGATCATCCTGCACTGTGCACTGTGACTGGCAGGGGGCGCCGAAACGGCCTTTTCTGCCCCACATGGTGCGCATGCGTGTTCTCAACACAGAGGCTTCGTGGCGTGCGTGGCGTAAAGGGCTCTGGTTCCTTCGGGACCCGCTTGAGGGGGCACCGCGGCAGCTTGGGGATGACTTGGAGACTCCCCCTGGGGAGGAAACAGCTCCTGTCTGTGGCCCTGACTGTTTAGGTGGGAGCTGCCTGCAGCTCAGATTCTCCAGGGCACTTCTTTCCACACGGTGACTACAGAAGCTTGTTTTCTGGAACTTTCCATTTATGCTCATCTTCTCACTAGTTTTCCTCTTTCTGTTATAGTATTTTAGTATTTATTTTACCATTAGTTTTGTTCCCTGAGGGCTTTTGAGGGTGGCAAGTGTAGCAGACTGTGGTATTTTTAGGGTTTGAGGACTTTTTCTGAGGGAACTTGTCCTATATAGTTGGGGAGAGAGGAAAGCCCCAGGAGGAAGGGGAAGCCGGGCCCAGGTGGGAGTGGGGGCCAGGCCTGGGTATTTGGCCGACTCCTGTCCAGGCCTCAGACGGAGGAAAAAAGATGCCAGCTGCTTCCAGGATTTGATGAATTTTTAAATTTGCCTTCCCGCCATCGGGACTCTTTGACTCCCCCACCAATCCCCCACCCGCAGAGAAGCCTGTGTCCCCTCGTGTCCATCCGGTCGCGACCACCTGACCAGGGGGGAGGGACACCCGGGTGCGAGCCTGACGGGGACTTGCCCCTGATGATGGCGATGCTGAGGACCTGGTTCTCTCCATGCTGCTCAGTGTTATGTCACCTGTGCAGAAATGTCTGTGCAGGGTCCCTGCCCAATTTGGGGTTGATTATCTTGTTATTGCTGCTTAGCGCTGTTAACATATTGCATATTTTTAATAACAACCCCTTAGGAGATATATGCTCCCCCCAAACTTTCTCCGCATTTGTAGGATTCCTTTTCATTTGGTTCATTGCTTCCTTTCTGTACAGAAGCTTTCCAGTTGGATGTAGCCCCACGTGGTTGTTTTTGCTTTTGTTACTTGTGATTCGCTTTCCCAACTTAAAAAATAAATATATTCACAAGCCATTCCATTCTCCACGAGGTTTTACCTTTCTGTTTTCTTTTTTTTTTTTTCCATTTTTTCTTTTCCCATTTCCAACCTGTGAGCTTAGATGCAAGTTGCCCCAAAACTAAGTGCTCCATCATCTCCCCCGACCTTTTTCCTTACAGGTGATGGTGAGATATAATTTCAGGTCTTGTGTTTGGGTCTTCAGTCCATTTCGAGTTGATTTTTGTGTATTGTATACCAGAAGGGGCCTATTTCATTCTTTTTCATATAAACATGAGTTTTCTCAAAACCATTTAATGAAGAAAGTCTGCTATCCCCACTGAGGCTTTGTGATCTCTGATACTGTTTTCATTTGCTTTGGAGATATACCCCATAGTGGGATTGCTAGATCATATGGTAGTTGCATTTTCAATTTTTTGAGGAATCTACAATTTTTTTTTTTGTTGAGACAGAGTCTCGCTCTGTCATCCAGGCTGGAGTGCAGTGGCACGATCTTGGCTCACTACAAAGTCCACCTCCCGGGTTCAAGCGATTTTCCTGCCTCAGCCTCCCGAGGAGCTGGGACTACAGGTGCATGCCACCATGCTTGGCTAATTTTTTGTATTTTTAGTAGAGATGGGGTTTCACTGTGTTAACGAGGATGGTCTCGATCTCCTGACGTGGTGATCCGCCTGCCTCGGCCTCCCAAAGTGCTAGGATTACAGACGTGAGTCACCGTGCCCGGCCTACACCTTTTTTCCATAGTGTATATTCTAATTTATCTTTACAGCAATAGTGTATAAGATTTCCCGCTATCCAAATCCACACCAGCATTCTTTTTAATTTTTAAGATATTTTCAGTAACATGTATTCCAGTAGGTGTGAGATGGTATCTGAATGTGGTTTTGGAGTACATTCTTTTCTGATGAATAAGAATGCTGAGGACCTTTTCTCTTATGTGTTTGTGCATTTTATGTTGTTTTTGCAGTGATGTCTATTCAGGTTTTTTGCCCAGTTTTAGTTTGGATACGTGTTTTTTTATGCTATTTGATATATATTTTTTCTGTGTACGTGTTTGATAACAACCAGTTGTCACTTCTATGATTCCCTCATATTTTCTCACAATCTTTTTCTTTTTTGAGACAGGTCACTCTCACCCAAGCTGGAGCACAGTGGCATATCACATGACCATGCAGATTGGAATACTGGCTACCTACAGCTTGCAACAAAATTTGAGATCAGGAATTGTGAGTCTTCCAACTTAGTTTGTATTTCTCAGGATTCCTTAGATGTTCAGGGCTGTTTGTGGTTCCATGTTAATATTAGCATTGTGTATTTACATTTTTTTGTTGTTTTGTGTTTGGACAGAGTGTTGCTCTTCGCCAGGCTGGAGTGCAGTGGTGCGATCTTGGCTCACTGCAACCTCCACCTCCGGGGTTCAAGCGATCCTCCTGAGTAGCTGGGACTACAGACGCGTACCACCATGCCTGGCTAGTATTTTTTTTTTTTTTTTGTATTTTAGTAGAGACGGGGTTTCATCATGTTGGGCAGGATGGTCTCGATCTCCTGACCTCGTGATCCACCCGCCTGGGGCTCCAAAAGTGCTGGGATTACAGGCATGAGCCACCACGCCTGCCCACTTTTTTTTTTCTCTTTTAGACAGAGTCTCCCTCTGTCGCTAGGCTAGAGTGCAGTGGCGTGATATCAGCTCACTGCCACCTCCGCCTCCTGGGTTCAAGCAATTCTCTGGCATCAGCGTGTTGAGTAGCTGGGATTACAGGCATGCACAACCATGCCGGGCTAATTTTTGTATTTTTACTAGAGATTGGGTTTCACCATGTTGGCCAGGCTGGTCTCGAACTCCTGACCTTGTGAGCCACCATGTCTGGTCTAGGGTGCGTAGGATGCCTTCTCTTTGGGTTCATTTATTCTGTCCTGTGCAGAGGCTCTAATGTTGTACTTAGTCTCTCAGGTTTATATTTGCATTTGTTGGCAGTGATTTATGTGTCCCGTACAAAAAAAGAGATTGTTAAGCCATTTTATTGTCTACAAGTATTTATCCCCTCATTTTTCCTTCTCTTTTTCTTTTTTCTTTTTGCAACCTATGTGCACAGGGCCACGTTTCCCCCAAATATACGCTAATCCCATGTTTTCTCCTTGGAGTGTTTGCTTTCAGGATTGAATTTAACTGTTTGATGTGTTTTTCATAGATTTCTGTGTATTGGGCAGCATAGGGGTGCTATTTCAATCTTGTGCACATGACTACCCAGTTTTCTCAACTGGTGTGCCTTGGTGTGCTTTTGCAAAATGTGTGCCCTAAATATAATTTTGGGTTGATTACTTGGCTCCCTCATTTTGTCCATTTGGTTATCTTTCTATATTTATGCCAGTCAGTGATTGCTTGGACGACTGTAGGTTTTGTTTTATCTATCATCCATGTGTGTATATATGTATCTATCTATAATATATTCTAATCCTATTTTTTGTTTTTTGCTTTTTTTGAGACATCTTATCGCTCTGTCACCCAGGCTGGAGTTCAGCGCTGCGATCTTGGCTCATTGCAGCCTTGACCTCCCGGGCTCAAGTCCTCCCTCCTCAACCTCCCAAGTAGCTGGGACTACAGGTGGGCACCACCATGCCCCACTAATTTTTTTGTACTTTTTGTAGAGGTAGGTTTTGCCATGTTGCCCAGACTTCTCTCGAACTCCCAGGCTCAAGTGGTCTGCCTGCCTCAGCCTCCCAAAGTGCCGTGAGTACTTGTGGGAGCCACTGTGCCCAGGAAACCCTGTTTTAAAATATATATATAATTGACCTATTTTGATTAAATTGCAGGTTAGTTACATGTGAACATTTGATAACACCGACGCTTGTGGCCACTGATCCCGTCACTGACAGACAGTGAGCAAAGTGCCTGTCAGGTGGTTCTTCCGCCCACACCCCCTTTCTGCCTCCTTTTTTCATCTGATAGTGCCCAGTGTCTACTGTTTCCATATTTATGTTTGAATGTATTCACTGTTCAGCTCCCACTCATAAGTGAGAACATGGAGTATTTGGTTTTCTGTTCTTGCCTTGGTTTGCTAAGCGTGATAATCCCCAGGTCTATCCATGCTGCTTAGGACATGATTGTGTGTTTTTCTTATGGCTGCGTAGTATTTTGTGGTGTGTATGCCCCACATTTAAAAAAAAAAGTCGAATCCACTGTTGCTGGTCACCTAGGATGCTTCCACCTCTTTGTTCTTGTGAGTGGCACAGCCGTGAATGCACGAGAGCATGTGTCTTTTTGATAGAAGGATTTTTTGTCTTTAGGGTAGGTACCAAGTAGTGGGATTGCTGGGTCTGATGGTAGTTCTGTTTTAAGTTCTTTGAGAGTCTCTAAACTGCTTTGCACAGTGTGAACGTTTTCACGTTGACCAAGAATGTAGCAGCATTCCCTTTCCTTTGCTTCTCGCCAGCATGTTGTTTTGACTTTGGAAAAATGGCCATTCTTACCAGCATGAGATGGTATCTCATTGTGTTTGTGAGTTGCATTTCACTGATGATTAGTGAGGTTGTGCATTTTTTCATGTCCGTTGATTACTTGAACGTCTTTTATTTTTTTTGTTTTTTTATTTTATGAGACAGTGTTTCTCTTTGTTGCCCAGACTGGAGTGCAGTGGCGCAATCTTGGCTCACTGCAACCTCCACCTCCTGGGTTCAGGCGATTCTCCTGCGTTTAAATGGTACAAACTTTTCACTTGGGATGATGCGAAAGTTATGGAAATTGATAATGGTAATGACTCTATTGCTTTTTTGTAAGAGATGGTGTCTTGCTCTGTTGCCCAAGCTGGAATGCAGTGGTGCAATGATAGCTCACGGCATCCTTGAACTCTTGGGTCTAGGCAAGTGGGTCTAGGCAAGCCTCCTGCCTCAGACTCCTGAGTAGCTGGGACTACAGGTGCAAGCCACCATGCCAGGCAATTCTATCACATTGTGAATGTACTTGACACCACTGGATTTTACAGTTAAAAGTGATTTAAATGGCAAATTTTACGTTGTGTATATTTTATGACAAAAATATACTTGTTCAAATGTCAAAATATATACAATGTTATATTCATAAAATTTTCCTTTTCACACTTATGTATTTATCCTATTCTAACTCATTCTCATCAATTAAAAAAGCACTGTAATTACTGGTCATTATGTACTAAACTTTCTATACTTCACGTTGAAGCCCTAACCCCCAATGTTACCGTATTTGGAGACAGAGCATTACAGAGGGTAATTAAGATGAAATGAGATCATAAGGACCTCATAAGAGGAGATTAGAAAATGGGCAACATAAAATGAGATGAGGACAGAGTGAGAAGGTGGTCATCTACAAGTGTGGATACATCTTCAGTTTGTGTGGAGTAACAGTTGAAGGGCTCGCCCATCCTATAATGAAAGTTGGAACAGGTGCCTTGGGCGGGCTCCAGGATTAACTGATCTATTCGCTGCATCCCACTGTGGGACCCCAGAGGGAAAGAAGCACTGTGGAGATTCCTGAGACATTAGAAATGGAGCCCGAGAAGTTTCCAGGACACCCACATGGGCTCCAGGTGAAGCAGGGGCCCAGGGAGACCTTGTCTGAGCCCTGAGTGTGACGCAGCGCCTGGCCACTAGGGGGAGGCAAACTCTGTGAATCCTGTGGGACCTGAGCTCTTGCTCTGAGCCCTGCCCTTGCTAATCACTAGCCCTGGGAGGGAGCAGGTTTGCATGGAATGTGATGCCCCTGCCCAGTCCTTCACTGAGGGGATAAGAGGCTTTGGGGCCTCAGGCTCAGCTGAGAGACTGAAGAACCCAGCATTGCAGCAGCTCCGCCATGGCCTGGGCTCTGCTCCTCACCCTCCTCAGTCTCCTCACAGGTCAGGGTGGGCAATGGGCTGGGCCCCCAGAGGGACCCCCACCTCCCAGCCCCCTGCTCCCCACCCCTGCTCTTCCTCTTCCAACAGCTCATCAGCCACC